>NC_139964.1:36671087-36673587 GCF_963993115.1 Abramis brama | reverse complement strand
CGTTTTATGTACATTTGCTCACCTGTCTAATAAACTTCATGCAAGAGCAGCGTCTCTGTCAAGTCATGACTCGTGAAGTTAGTCGTGTACGCGAAGCTCTCGGCATCTCGAAAACGCCACGCTGATATTGATCCTCGTTTTATTTCTCCTTTTGTCCCAAAGTCTGCTTGCCATGGTCCATAATGTTTGAACGAAACAATAACAGCGTGAGCGTGCCGCTAGACGTAACGCAGTTGTCCACGTCTGTCGCCATGGTTACTATGGCAGTACGAGCGGAAACCAGGGATAACACGGATATTATGTCATTGACAGGCGACAATGAACAGGGACGAGCCATTATTTAAAATTGGAATTTCTCTGAAATTAAAAATCTTTGGGATATTGTAAGCACACAACTGCAGGAAATATATCACACTGTGCCAAGTGATTTTTGGATATTTTATTACAAAAATCTTACATATTGTACCTTTAAACATAAATTAAAATTAAATGTGTTTTCTTTAATGGATACAACATGTAGCCTATAGTAGGCCTACACCGTTTTACCGGTGAGCATGTGGGGGAGGTATGCGATTTTCTAATAATAATCGAATAATTCCCAGCGATCATTGAATATTATTTTTGCTTGAAATACCCATCCCTAATCTGAACTATCCACATACAATATGTAGCTATCTAACTGTTTGTTAGATTTTCATTGGTTTCATTTTTATTTCTCCTGATTATTAGGAGAGGCAAATTTGTAAACATAACTGAGAAATCTTTCTTAAACTATGAAAGAGCAATCTCTGAGCAATAGAGTTTATTAAAAACACACTGTTCAAGTTTTTTCAGATATATACAGGCTTCACACACAATGTGCATTTTAATATCTCTCCATTTCTAAATCTGCCCTCTGTCTCTCTCTATAAACATAGGCTATATCTTCTTCGCTCTCTCATGAACACACATACTACCTGTTCATCCAGCTCTCCCTTCCAAACACACACAAACACACACACTCTTTCAGTTATCTACTGGCATTATACTTTATACACACACACACAACTCCCATTGATTACACATAAACACACACACACACACACACACACACACACACACACACACCCAGACACCACTACTACCTCTCTCTCTCTCTCTCTCTCTCTCTCTCTCTCTCTCTCTCTCTCTTTCTATACAAACACTCTCATTCCCTCCCTTCCTCAGTAACACACGTGCACACAAATACACTCACACACACCCCTCCCCTTCACTCTGTCACACTCACTCACTCACTCACTCACTCACTCACTCACTCACTCACTCACTCACTCACTCACTCACTCACTCACTCAGAACCCCCATTTAAAATGCGCATCTTCTTCAACACCATGTCCTCTCCAACACACCTTTCTCCTGACATGCATAACACCTTTTAGATGGTCCACTCTACCCCAGCCAAACACACATACGTAAACACACACAACTGTTTTTTCTACGATAGTGGGGATTTTCCATTGACTTGTATTGTTTTTATATTGAGCTAATGATCTTTTCGATCACCAAACCAAAAACCTTACCGTCATAGAAACCTTTCTACATTTTTACATTTTCATGAAGACATTTTTTGTATATTCAATAAGCTGTTTCCTTCATGACAACTGTTGTCCGATCCCCACAATTTAAGTGATTTCAGGTTTTACTGTCCTCACACGAACATTGGTCCACCCCAAAGTAGGCACAACCTGACCAGCACATACATACATGCCACTTCCAAAGACTCTGTCACATACACCTTTTATCTACCATCACATGCAATCAAACACTCATTTTGTCTCACACTTTCACTCTCAAACACTCTTCCCACCTTTCACATATACACTCTGTCACACACATACACACACCAGCATATTGTGTCTGTCTTTGTCACGCACACTCACACTGTCTTTTTCCCTCCCTCTCATGCTTTCCCTCACATACACACCCGCAAGCACACACACACACACACACACACACACACACACACACACACAGTCTCTCTCACACACACACACTGCTTGTTCCCTTCTCTCACGCTCTGCTCCCTCCCTCCCCTCTGCACTCACTCACTCACTCACTCACTCACACACACACACACACACACACACACACACACACCCTCTCTCTCTCTCTCTCTCTCTCTCACACACACACAGACACAAACGCAAACACTCTCTTTCTCAATCACACACACACGCTCTCTCTCTCTCTTTCTCACACACACGCAAACACTCTCTTTCTCAATCTCTCTCTCCCTCCCTCCCTCCCTCTCTCTCTCTCTCTCACACACACACTCACTCATACACTCACTCATACACTCACGCTCTCCCTGTGACACAGACACACACGCAAGCACTCTTTCTCATTCACACACACACACACACACACACACACACACACACACACACACTGGCACGTCAATCGTTTACTCAGAGTTAATAGAGATTAAAAACCTTCAACACACTGCATTATTTTAAAACTA
>NC_139964.1:36591087-36666087 GCF_963993115.1 Abramis brama | reverse complement strand
TGAATTAGATAATTTCAAATCCTGTGTGTGTGTGTGTATGTATATATATATATATATATATATATATATATTATATAAGGTGTGACATAGTTAATCTGGTTTATTTCTTCTACTTTTTTTCTTTGGCTAGTAGAAGTTCTGAATGGCTGATAACTAGTAGCCAAATTGGCCAGTAAGGGAAAAAGTACATTTCAAACCCTGTTTACATTTATGAGAAAACATTATATTTAAAATGGCGTGCTAGACATGTTAACTCCAGCACCTCTTTAACTTCAGCTTCAAATTTCTGGCCATCCACTAGTAGCTGCTCTGTGCTTGCCAACAGGTGTCCCAGACGATCCCTCACAGTTTTCCGTTTTCTCCTATACTCGCTGTCTTCATCGGAAAAATCTGCATCCTCCCGGGTAATGACATCTTCCAGAAGTCGCAGACACTCCTTGAGTGCAGCGTGCAGGATAGATATTTTTTCAGCATCTGACAGCTGAGGAACCAACGGAGGAATGGATACTAAATAATCTCCGGCAACCGGTGAGGACGGCAGTGATTCACTGTTTCTCTAAATGGGAAGACAAAAGGAAATGAGTTGTGGTTACAAGGAATCGCCAGATGGAAGAAATTGTAAACAAACATGTAGTAGGCTAAACATGACAGGGAGTAAAAGCAGCAATTAAAAATAATAAAAGATAGAGGCAAGTAAACTTATTCCTTATACAGTCAACACACAATTTCCAAAGGTCACCTAAACTTATTTAAAACTCCCAAAAAGTTTCTAACTTTTTGAAAAAATACTATTTTTTTTTTAATAAAAAACTCACTATATTTTAGCCTCAGCTTTAGCCTGAAAGTCTAATGCCCACTGAAGCATGTAGGCTAGTTGGCATATTATTAAGTCACTAATTAATAATGTAGCACCCTCTGAAGCCAGGCTGGTCCTCAGCAGAGCAGCTCATATTAGGGTGAATAGTGAACAAATGTTGCTCACCTATTTCAAAAGAGACTCCATTACATTACAAAAAGACTCCATTACATTACAAACCGCTCCCACGAGTCAGGCTACTTTTCCCCAAGAAGCAAGCCGAAACTTCAAAGTACGTTTGAACATTCATGGAAAACAACAAGGAGGTGGTGGACCTGAACAATTTGGCAGGTAACCAAAAAAAAAAAATTATTACTGGAACAATAGCCTGATCCAGAAACACATTCCCCTGCGCGCACCGGCAAGTCTTGGATAGCACAGACAACGCTGTCACTCCTAACAAAATTCATTTGCCGCCTCCTCCACACATTCTTTTAACTTGCTAAATGTCATGATGTCGCAGATTTCAGTTTGCGTCACACACCACCAGACCATAATTAGGAAAGACTCAACAGTTAAATATAATAATCAGATTGGTTCTGTATAAATAAGCTCTATTTTTGAGACTCACGTATGCCTCCAGGAGCTGAACGCATTCCTTATGAAGAAGCCGGGCTAGAGCTGCGGTTCTCCCTGCGTGGCCCCGCAACCCATGACGACCGTTTGCACCTCTGCCAGCCATTTATACTCAAAAACACCTACTATTTGAAAAATAACGTTTGAATCAACAGCAGGAATAAATCAGCATGTTCTTGTTTATACTATCCCCATACACTACCGTAGGCTACCTATAGATGTTGAATGGCGATCATCGGGCGCTGTTTCTCACTCCTTCTTATATATTCGCAGTTATTTCACTGTGGCCAACTATCTCGCAAAACTTCCAGAAACGCTGCTCACCCCTTTGAACTGAAGATGTAGCTCTGAATTGCCCGTGACTCCGCCTCCTTATGGGAACGTGGTGCGTTTGAGGGGCTGGGAATATCAAGACGGAATTTCATTGGCCTAGAGTTCTTCATGGACCCACCGTGTAATACCTATGCAAACTGGAAAATATAAACAAATAAAAGGAAAAAACACTCAATAGAGCTGTGTGCTTTAAGATCAGGATCATTTTCGAGCCTCTGGAATTTCCTATTGGTTTTCAGAAAAGCAGATTTTGGTTTATGAGTAAAATTGGGAATGTGGGAATTCAAACTTGAATTGCACAGAATCAATCATACCTCAAATGTGAATTTTGAGCATCACATATGATGTTAAGTTTTTGTCTGTTGGATTAATAGGATGTTTAAGTAAGTAGCAATGTAAACTTTAAAGAAATCATACAAAGAACCGAGTCCAGAATTCTGAGGACGTATTCATGTAAAAGCTGATTCTTTTTATAAAGAAAATACACTAATTTATGTTGTTGCAAGTTGCTTAAATTAAGTCATGACAAGATATTCCTATTTAAATACAGAAAAACTATAGGCTACTTTAATTGGTGTCAGAAAACATAATTAAATTAAACTTTTTGTGAATGGCCATTTTAATTCTGCCTAAATCTGTGGTCGGCAGCCTTTTTGTTACTACATGAACACAAAAGGAATTGAGGTCAAGGAAGGTTGCAGGGTGTTATTTCACTTTTCTATTTTTCTAAGCTTATCAGTGCCTTCAACTCCCCTTTTTACAATAGGGGACGCCAGGAAGTGTATAAAAAATAATGAATATCTTTCTGTAACTCATGCGTCATTTATTTGCGATATGTGTGTCTCAAACGTATACAATAGTCCCATATTTGTCTGATATGGGGAAATAGGAATCTACACCCATCCCTTGTGTGATCTATAGTGTCAAGAGTGTTGTTGTTAAAAATACCAGGTGTGACATTAATAGAAAACATGGACATTGTAAATTGTGCATGAATTTTATTGTGGAAATCAATTTTTCAGAATTACTTGCTATAACCCTCCTTTTATACAAGTTGTAACATATTAATATGCATATAATTAGGTTATCCACAAATTTTGTCATTATCTTAAATAATAGTCTGTGATGTAAATGAATAGCAGTCTGTGAATAGCAGTATTTATGAAACAGCCACAGTTTCTCTCTGAGCAGCTTGTTTTTGTAGGAAGTGGACACCTATATGCCACCAGGCAGGCACTAGGTGGTGACATAAAACTTCCGCTTCCCAGGACAAATTTTCTGAAACGCACATCACTTTACAGAGCAATATCTATTTGGAATCGACTCTCTGTCTCATCACGCAGAATTCAGAACAGATACAAATTTAAGAGGACAGTAACCCAGGAACTGCTGCAAATGACCTCGTGAAAGCTGGAAATTGTCATGTTCTTTCACTTGGTAATATTTTGAATGTAATTGCAATGTTTGAATTCTCTTGATTGTAATTTGTGTTGTTATTGCTTTGTGTAATTTTATGTTGTGAATATTTTCAAGAGGACCCCAGGAAGATTAGCTGCCATTAAATGGGCCGCTAATGGGGATCCTAATAAAACAATAAAACAATAAAACAATGTATTGGTCTGTAAACTGGTAGTAGAGTATTTGCTCTAGTAGTCTGAGGGCCCTATTGGAGGGGTCTCTTGAATAGGCAGTGAACACATATTCCCGGGTTGTACGTACCCATTGTCGTTAATACATCCCTGCAAATGATCAAATAAAGTGACATTTATAATTTAAATGTATATCTTTTATTTTTGCATATGTGCATATGCTATCAGTCAGTCAGTGGATGCATATTAAGAGCTGCATGTGAAACTTTTTTTGCAGTTTCACTATAAAGTTGCTACAGCTGTGGAAAAGATAGATCAGAACATGTGTCTGCTTGCAGACTGTGCATGAGAGAAGATATAGCTATGCTGTTGCCATATTCCTTCCTCCACTGATAACAGCTGCAACGAAAACGCTCATCTTAAACTTTGTAACACTGTTCATTTATTGGATCCAGTATAGATGGATAATATGCTTCTTCTGTATTAGATGAATGCATCCTGCAAGCTGTTCCGCGAAGTGGTGGGGACAAAATAGTCCTTAGTAAAAAGTGACATGTCCCATGGAAACCAAATGATGCCTATGTCCATCACCACATTAGGTCTGTTTGAAAAGACTTGTATATCCCAGTGTTATTTTAGTATTATTTATACATTGCAGTAATTATTAATATTTTGAATTGGCTTTTATTTTACACTTTCAGTTTTAATTAAAATTTGAGCAGCCCTAGGGGAGCGCGGGGCACAACGTAACACACTTGTTTTAAATACTTCCACACAAGCTAGGATGACGAAACTTGGTGTATTTACTAGTTGCCATATCAACACTATATAGAGAAAAAATTGCGCCAAAATTTGTTTTTTTTTTGGAAGATATCCATAGACATTTATTAAACCATAACAAAAGTAAATTTCTTTCTTAAGTTAATTTTTCATCTCTATTTTTTGTGTTTATTTAAAATGAGACAAATCTGATATTATTTTAATCTCCAATATGTTATTTAACAGTTGAGATAGTTCTTTAATGCTTCGCTAACTAGCAGAAGACACTAGCAGGGTTTAAATCCCAGTTGTGCAGGCGGGGCATGTTGTAACACTGCGTTACAATGTGCCCCTATTAGAAATATGCTATTATATTCTATAGTTTTATTAATTTTATTGAGAAAAACGTGAGAAAAAGGTGAATAAAGACTGAGAGTCAATGTTCAGAAATGACTAATTATTTATTTGTTTTGAACTATGTTGTATAGCTGTGTTTTCCTGTGTTTGTAGTCAAAACTCAAAAATGAGTTTATATTTAATTATTAAAAATTGCCATTATTTTATATGAAAAAGTTTTTTTAATTGTATTTTATTTAGAAAATATTTTAGTTTGTCTTGTATATTTTTTTTATTAGATCAGATAACATTTTAAGCTGTCATATGTCATGTTACAATGTGCCCCTCACATGTTACAATGTACCCCACCTATGGGGCATGTTGTCACATTTCACTTCCATTCTTTCGGGGTATATCCAGAAAAAAAGTATATACTGTATTAATAAAACAAAACCATATAATTGTACTAGACATGTGGGAAATTAATGTGGGAAAAAATAAATACTCTGAACCATAAGTAGATTTACACAAACTGAGAAAGTCAAAAAGCGTTACTTTGTGCCCCGCTCTCCCCTACTGTTAGGCTATTGTAATGATGTGGTGGTAGTTGAAGGCACAAAACAAAGATGAGGGTATAACACAATGTTTACTGGTAAAACTCAGACAGGATAAACACAAACACAACTAACATTAACGAGAACCGACAAGGGACTGAACAGAACAGGGAGTATAAATACACAGGGTGAAATCAGGAACTAGACACAGGTGGAGGAAGATTAACTAATCAGGGATTAACAAGAACAGGTGCAGACAAGACATAACATTGTGACAGCTATATGTGCTTTGCCATTTTTATTAGATTTTATTTTACGTTAAAAAAAATAATTTTTCTATTTTAAATTTTATTTTCATATTTCAGTTTGTTTAATTTTAGTAGTGATGTAGTACTCGAGTCCGGTCTCGAGACCGATTTCTGCTTTCTCGGACTCGACTCGGACTTGTTCCTTCAAAGACTCGGTCACGACTCGGCATAGGCGGTCTCGTCCCCATCACTAGTCCACTAGAATACATACCACTAGAAAATTTTAATTTGCTCTGCATGTCCTAACTATGATTAAAAAAGTCAGGGTGGGCTTAACATGTTGATGACAGAGCAGCACTGTTGAAGCAGTTTAGAAAAATAGGCAGAAGATAATGCATGTGGTAGGGATTTTTTTAATGATAGTAGGCTAAAAGCATAGTCCATATTAAGACGTTAAGACTGCTCCTCTAAACAAATCCCAATCTAGCTTAGTCTGTAGGCCTAACTGTTGATTATTAACTGGGGTGATATTAAATCATGAATATGAAAACTGACATGTTTTTATGGTCTTGGTCTCGACTCTCGACTCCTAAAGACTCGGTCTCGACTCGGACTTGCTTTCTCAAAGACTCGGTCTTGACTCGGACTCGGCATAGGCGGTCTCGTCCCCATCACTGAATTTTAGTACTTCAAATTATATATATTTTAAAATCTGATAAAACGTTTAGATTTTTTAATAGCCATAGTTTTAGTTAACAATTAAACACTGATATTCTCATTGTGAAATCCCCAGTGTGAATCTGTAATTTAGTGCATTTGTTTAGGCACGTTGTTCAGATTTTAAAATGCTAGGTATATTTTTTCCACACCACTTCTGCTCATATGCCGATATCACTGTCGCGATACCATTCCGCGCCTCGCGGTGGCACATTACTTTTTCTTTCCACGACAATCTGTTTGGGAACCAAGAAGAAACTCTGACATCCGGATTAATAAACGACTGATAATTTAATCTTCAAAAACGATTCATATTGACAAGTATTTGAACGGTTTTGTATCACAGTTGTCATTAACCGATATTTGAGTGGATATGAATTCGCTTGTGGGATACGGGGTATCATCCGAGTCAGAGGATGAAGAGAAGGGAGAAGACTATCAGAAGGAGTAAGTAATTCATTATTCACTAGACAAATACATTATCCATACTTTTTAAATCAGTATAGGTGTTTTTCATTTAAAAGAATGCCAAGTGTGAGGAGTAGCATCTTTCCACAGTCGAAAACTAAAAGAATAGTTCTCTCAAAAATAAAAAAATAAAAATAATCGTCATAATTTAGCCTACTTAACGTTACTCTCATGTAATTACAAACCCATAGGACGTTCATTCCTATGTGCAAAAAAAAAAAAAAAAAAAAAAAATATATATATATATATATATATATATATATATATATATGAAGAGTTCAGATGCAAAAGCCTCTAAGTGCCATCTGAAATTTTCTTCTAGAATGATAATTTTTATAAAGCTTGTATATTTAAGTTCAGTAATTTCACTTAAATGACAATTAATAGGTAATTTGCATTGCCATTTAAGTGAAATTGTTGAACTTAAATATACGAGCTTGATTAAAATTATCATTCTAGAAGAAAATTTCAGATGGCCCTTAGAGGCTTTTGCATCTGAACTCTTCATATATATATATATATATATATATATATATATATATATATATATATATATATATATATATATATATATATAAATGGTGTACCAATGAAGAAAGTGAGGGGTTTCAAAAGACTATGAAAAAGTGACAGATTTTTGTTGTTCGTTTTTTGTGCAAACTACACCTTTAATAAACTGAGAAGTGAGAATTTTTGACAGAATGGTCACCATTCACATGAATAAAAAAATGGGTACACTATTCCTTTAATGAGCTGAGAAGGATCAAGTATCACTTTTTAAATAAACATCTTTAATTATTCCTGCTTAGGTCCTTCAAAAAGACGGATTGTGCTGTACAGGAGGCAAAAAGCCGTAATTTCCTGTTGGAGTCGGAGTCGCCTTCCAGTGAGTCTGAATCTGGTCCAGAGAACGAGGATCAAGAGGAGGCCTCACCTACTGCCAATCGCTCCTTTTCTGAGTCCTTGCTGACCCCGTCCCTCCGTCCTCACACTCACAAGCTCCCGCCTCCACCTCTGGGAGGCTCCAGCTCGGGTGGAGCGCTTACAGGCAGCAGTGTGTTTGCCAACCCCTTCAAAGTAATGGCTGAGGAAAGACTGAATGTTCTGCAAAAACATGTACCTCTTACTTTACAAGCTCGCCCCACCCAGATTGGCGGTAAGCGCATTTGTGTGGCCTACAGGAAGGATGGTCGCTGCCGCTTTGGAAGCCGCTGCAAGTTCGCACATGACAGCGATCTGCAGAGTAACTGTGTGGTCACCTCTGCTAATGGACCAAAAGACGATGATAATGTTGCAGGTTCACATAATCGTGATCCGCCGGCTTCTTGTGTGGAAGACACAGACCCAGACGGAGAGAAAGACAATGAACAGCGAAAGAAAAGAAGAGTGGGGGTGAACGATTCTCTCATTCCACCAAAACGTGCACTCAAGCAGTATGCCAGACTCTCACACCCCTAAAAGACATTATAATGCTCATAAATTGGGCAACGACTCACTTTTATGTGAAAAACAGTCACGATGCTGTGTGTTATATTTATTGAATTAATATGCTACTAATAACATCATCAGTCTGTAAAATGTGTAAGACTTTTTCCAGAGGTCATTAAGACAAATGGCGATGTGGTCAATGCAAGAAGAGACTCTAACAAATATAAGAAATAGATGTCATTTATTTAGGTCTGTAGTTTCCAAAAAAACTTTTTATCTTACATTAGTTCTAAGGTTTTGAAACAATAAATGTAAATTCGCATACATGTTTGTTGCCTTATGATTTAAAAAAAATATACTGTAGTGTATGTTAATGTTCAAACTTCTTTCAAAGTTTCTCTTTTTCACTTGAGCTATTGTGGTTTATTTCTACTAGGGATGCACAATGTATTTGTGTAGTATCTCTTACTGGTGATAGAACATTTTTCCCCCCATAAAATTGGCATGAACAAATTAGGTATACGCTTACTGTACGTTCACAAGTTTGGAGTCAGTAAGATTTTTTTTTGTGTGTGTGTGTGGAAAGTAAGTAGTATGTTTTATTCAGTAAGGATGCTTTAATTTGGTCAACAGTGACAGTAAAGACATTTATAAATAATGTTACAAAACTTTATATTTCAAATAAATGCTGTTATTTTAAACTTATTCATATACGAATCTTGAAAAAATTGTATTACAGGTTCAAAAAACCAAACAAAATTTTCAACATTAATATTAACAAGAAATGTTTCTTGAGCAGCAAATCAGCAAATCAGAATGATTTCTGAAGGATCATGTGACACTGAAGACTGGAGTAATGATGCTGATCAGCTTTGCCATCACAGGAATAAATGACATTTTAAAATAGAAAAGTTGTTAAAATGAACTAATATTTCACAATATTACTGTTATCACTGTATCAAATAAATGCAGCCTTGGTGAGCATGAGACTTCTTCAAAAACAAAAAATCTTACGACCCCAAACTATTAAATGGTAGTGTATGTCAGCTAATATTGTATATTTAGTTTGTTTCCACCATTTGTGTCACCTTCATCATCATTATATTCTCACTTAAAGTTAATCTTTAAAAATGCTATTTTAATAACACTGTTACATGTAATATTTAGCAAATTTCTAAATGAATCATTTTTTATTGTGATGCCTAAATTCACTTGTTACATTTGAAAAAATTGATTTGTTTTTAGGATTTAATTTTGAACTTTGGACAAAATAGAATAGAATTTTAACATGGATGGACCATAAAATGACAATAATTATCAGCTCATCTGTAATATGGATGCATCCCTAGTTTCTACAGTACCAATTCAAGCCACATGATGGCACAACTTTGCTTACACAATGGCTTTAAACACACAGACTACCATGAATTGAGTTCTGCGAAAGCCTCTACAGCCACAAAACAACACACATACACACAAAACAGATGTGGTTGTTGGAGGGAACTATAACTGTTTATATACAAAATGAACAATGACAACAACTCAAACACAGTCTCCCTGGTACAGACATTTCTACAAAGCTACCAAAAGTTAATGCGATTACATACAATATATTTATGACTCTATATATTTAACTTCAGGGCATGTAGGAGGGTGACGAATAACAGTCATCTCACTTTCCTCCATGTTACACCAACTTCCTTCACTACATCAGAACACGCTGCATCTGGCCGTCTGAACTGTCCGTCATGTTTTGCTCCTCCCCCTGCCCACCCGCCTCCCAAACCCCACCCCCATTTCCATTCTCATTAGTCCCATCTCCCTCCCAGACCACCTGTCTCGTCTCCGAAGGGGTATTGGAAGACTGGGGAGACGTAGATGAAGAGGAGGCAGGATTACTCCCAAATCCCAAACCGCTCCGGCAGTCAGAGGGCGCCTCGGGCAGGGTTTGGGAGAGGAGGGGAGTGTTGGGAACCGGGTTGTGGCTCGGGAGCCTAGGGAGGGTCTGGTTTTGATGTGGCTGGGTGGTCTGAAGAGGCATCTGCTGTGCAACAGAAACCATTGGGAGCTGCTGCTGCTGAGGAAGACCTCTAAAGGACATGTGGACAATCTGAGACTGGGGGCTGTAGGACTGCACGGGCAACTGCTGGACCAAAGCAGCCTGCTGGGAGATGCTGCTAGCAGAGGACTGGAGGGGGAGCTGCTGAATTTGGTGGTGTTGCTGCTGCTGCTGCGAGACGGGCGTAGAGATGAACTGTAGAGGCATCTGCAGAGCGTGTGCGGAGGTCTGCTGTGAAGGAGCGCTGTTCGCCTCCTCTGTCGATGACATGGCCAGGGTCACCGGTACCTGCATGGAGTGCAGCGGGTGATCCTGATCCACAACCATCACTGGACCCACGTGCGTCACCGGGGCCACCTGACCGGCTGGTGCCGCAGAGCTCCCCTGGGCCTCAGGGACCCCCTGCTCTGTCTGTATGGAGCCCGTGGAGGTCTCCAGCAGCGTGGTGACTCCGGCAGGAGTGGTGATGAGGGCTCCGGCGTTGGCGGCCAAGGCCTCGGCAATGAGCACCTCGGGGTGGCTCTTGGCTTTGTGAGCAACCACACTGTCCTTCTTTTCAAACTTCTTGCCACAGATGCTGCAGGAGAACTGGTACGTGGCGTCCGCATCGTGCTTCTTCATGTGCCAGTTGAGGGAGGCCTTCTGACGGCAAGTGAAACCACAAATTTCACACCTAGGAAGGAGATGAGTGGGTGAAAAGCGACATGGAAGAGAGCAAATGATTTGAATTCTTACATTTATTCTACTGACTATGATAAAGAACTTGATTAGGCACTGGTAGGTTTCCCCGTAAATTAAACATCTTGATGGAGCAACGTTGACTCAACTGATGGTATTACTTTGAGGAAAGTTTTTGTTTGTCCTACCAATGTAAGACACAGAGTTCAAGAAATCGTTCTGTGTTCCTACACTGATAAACATTTGGTGTAGAAACAATTTTCACTCAGACTTTGCCAGTAAATTTCACAATTGCAAAGAAACAGCAAGTAACACGTTGAAATAAATGTGACATTTTTTATTTGAAAAAATTAAGTAGTATTTTCTTCTGATCTTTGAAAAACTTTTCTTTCTTTTTTTTTACAATATAGCAATATATCGTTTTACAAAAAATATCAACGAGACTGTATGTAATACCTTACCTAGGGCGTTTTCAGACCTGGGTCATTTAGGCATATATGAACATGGCAATCGCACTCGCATCCACACCAAAACAATCACTCCGAGATCCCCCGATTGTAAATGCCAAGCAGGAATCAAGGCTAAATTCGTATAAGTGTTTGCGTGTCACGACAGCTACAGATAAAGCCACAATAAGCCCACAGAGCGAACTTGTCAATCCATCTTAATGGATGACACAGAGGAATGTGAACTCTGACCAATGTGACTTGCATTAACACATTTTGGTACGCTTTGAAATGTTGCCTTGTGAAAGCGAACCGAACCAAGAAGAAAATGCAACATTGTAACAAATTAAGCCTCTGTTTCGGAAAACAAAGCAAACAATCTACAGGTCTTAAAACAACCTTAGTCTCCTCAATTGGAAAAGTAATAGTGTGCAGTAGTGTGTGAGCAGCAGAGATATGACTTACTGTAGTGGCTTTTCTCCAGTGTGTATCATTCGATGCACAGCCAGGTTGTGAGAGCTCTTGAAGGCGCGAGCACAGAACTCACAGATATAGTCTCTCTGATCTGCAACACAGGCTGTACTTTAAAAAAGCCACCTAACCAAAGACACTTCATTATAAGCATTTCAAGCTTTAGATGTGTCTGTGTTACCTGTGTGGTGCTTGGCATGGCGTAGTAGTTGTTTCTGCAGCCGGAAGAGTCTTCCACAAGAAGGGTGAGGGCAGACGTATTTCTTCTTCATCAGGTGTTGGTATTTAATGTGATGCTGCAGGGAAGAAAGACAACAGAAAGGTTCAAGTCTAATTTCTGCGTTAGGTATCAGTCAGTGAGAGAAGTGCTAGTTTGCGTTTGTACCTGTAAATAGCGTGGGTGGGCCAGAACTGTACCACATCCTTCCATTTCACAACGCACATACTGGACCGGTGGCTTTTTCCTGTGCAGAAGAATAAATGATTTTCAGTTAATGTAGTAAAGTAATTATTATTAATATTTTACTGGAATCTTAAAGAATCAGAATTCAGAATCTATTCTGATTACGTATTAAGTAAATACAAAATAAATGGTGGCATGCTGACAATTACCACAGAAAATAATTTCAACCATCTGTAAAAAGAACGGAGAGTGTTTACTGTAATGCACTTGATTGTACAGAAAATTAATGGATATACAAAATCTAGTTATTAAACTTTTTAGAGACTATAGCCAGGATTACCACACAGGATTATACTAGAGCTATATCAGGATTACCATACTCGACCAATACATTTATATTTTTCCATGATTTTTCTATTGGCTTGTGACTGAATAATGTTTTTCACACTCAAAACAATGTTTCTTTAGAACTGAAAATGACTAGAAATTTCTATTACTTTTCCATGATCTGTTATAATTTTAGTAATTATAATTTCTATTACTTTTTGGAAATCAGCACTTGAAATTGCCTGACTTTTTTTCTTTTTTATAAATTATTTATAGAAATTTAATCCAGACTTTATTTACAATAGCTTTGCTCCAACAAGCAGACACTACAACAAACAAACAAACAAACAAATATATATATATATATATACAGTGCTATGCATAAGTTTAGACACCCATGCTAAAGTTGACTAAAAAGAGGAATAAAAAATCATCTTTTGGAAATTGAACTTAATGCCTTAATTTAAAAAATTAGGAAAAATCCAACCTTTAAGGACACCAATTTTCTTTGTGAATGAATAATGTATCGTAAATAAATAAATGTTCTTCCTTGAAATACAGGGTGCATAAGTCTGGACACCCCTATGTTAAATTCCCATAGAGGCAGGCAGATTTTTATTTTTAAAGGCCAGTTACTTCATGGATCTAGGATACTATGCATCCTGATAAAGTTCCCTTGGCCTTTGGAATTAAAATAGCCTCACATCATCACATAGCCTTCACCATACCTAGAGATTGGCATGGTTTTATTTCAGTTAGCCTAAAAGCTGGTTTGATTTGCATTGAGAGATGATCTTATGGAAAATACTCCATGCCAATCTCTAGGTTGGATTTTTCCTATTTTTTTTAATTAAGGCATTAAGTTCAATTTCCAAAAGATAATTTTTTATTCCTCTTTTTAGTCAACTTTAGCATGGGTGTCTAAACGTATGCATAGCACTGTATATATATATATATATATATATATATATATATATATATATATATATATATGGGAACACTTTTATTTTGATAGACATTCTATAAGTTACTTTGTAACTACAAGTATCAGTCATTAGAATATTACTAGACTGTCTGCTTAATATCTGCAAATACTTTTTTTATGCTCCCCTAACAGACATTATACTGACTATAAATAACTTTGCAACTACGTCAACTTATTCTACTAACCATAAACCTAACATAACAGTCTACTAGTGAGAGTTAGTTGAGATGTAGTTGCAAAGTTACCTATAGTTAGTAGAATGTCTAAAGTGGACCAACAAAATAATTGTAACCATATATATTCTTGCAAATCTGTATTCTAATTAAAAAAGATGGTTACTGCTCTACTCCTGTTTCAATGCGAGATGCTTTGTTACCTTCTCTTAGGAAGACGAGGACTTTTATCATCTTTCCTTCTCCGCCCTCTTCTAAGACAAAAAACCTGACAGTTAATATTTGTTTATCATTCACATATCAGTTGTTTGTAGGAGTGTCATGAAGTGCTTTTCTTATGTCCACTTATATTTTCATCACAAATATATAAAACAACGTTACTGACTCACTTCCTAGGCGGCTCAGCACCTTCCTCAACTTCAGCACTGGTCTGCACATCTGTGCTCTCCCCTCCCTCAGTTTTGATCTCTGTCTCTTGCTCGGTTGCCGTCTCCTGCCCTGCAGCCTTGTCTTTCTTCTCCTTCAGTCTGGTGGGGGGTCTGCGCCTTACCTTAGGAAAATCTCTACACACCAGGACAGAAATGGAGAGGGCATAAGAGACGAGACCTTCATCATACAGAAGCTGAAAAACAAACATGTATCTCTCATACTTAGGATCATAGCTCTGGTCATTCAGGTCATCTCTAAAAGGGACGTCTTCATCGCTACTGACAGCATCCTCTTCCTCACTGTTGAACAAACAAACATGAGCATCAAGCCATAATTCATTGCCCACAAATCAAAAATCAGATTTGGCTAATGCTGTAAATCAGTGTTACTCAATCTTTTCGCACTTTTGATTTGTTGTCATTTTCCAGTTGTCTGTGATTACTGGATAATGATTTTTAAAGTCATTTTTATACATTTTATTTTCTTATATATAGATACTTTCAGCTCCCACAAAAAGCAATTTTAGCAAATTAAATGTTTTCAAACTGAGCATGACTAGAAAAACGGATACTGACTTTAGAAATTGTCTTTACCGTGACTTTTTATTTGACTTATTTTTCCATTATAGTGGAAACCCTGAGAAGTTAGCATAATTCACAACTTTATTTTATCATTGACTGATTACTGTAATCATGCTATAACACAACATTTATAAAATGAAACAATGAGTGTTTCCAAGAGGTTATGATGACATAATTCTGTCAAATCCAGATGACTACAATCAGTATATATACAGGTACAACATTACCTCGGTGAATGGGGTAGGTAGTTTTTGTCTTTTGGATCATCCACAAATGGACACTCTTCCTCTTCCACAACATCTTCATCATCCATGCTCTCCTCCTCTTTTGTCTCCACACTAAAATATGGCAGTAACAAACAAAGGGCTTGTTACACCAACACCAAAACAATAGCAGCCATCAGTGTCCTCAAAGACCCCACAAAATGGCTTGACGAGCAGTTTTTCTTTTTTTAACAAATAGCCAGCTGTGAATCGTGCTGCGCTACTGGCATTTGCTAGATGGAGGACGAGAATTTGGATATATTTGGTAATGCAAGATATTTTGGGTACATTTTTTTCATGCATTTCAAATGCATTTCAAATGCATTTAAAAGCCACGAAACTTTGATTTCATGGGGTCTTTCATGAGAAAGTGTCCATGTGTTCTCATAATAAATGTGCAATCAATCACCTTGTTCCTGTCTTTTCGACTGCTTTATTGGCTTCCACTGCAAGCAAAATTGGCAACCATTATAGTAATTCTATATATGTACGTTTTGTAGTCAGTATTCAGTCAAGAATTTGTAGTGGACCCATGTTCAGTCTACTACATTTAAAAGCTCAGCAGCGTACCATAGTCAATGTCCATTTCTGGCTCAATTTTAAACACAGTCCTAGGCGAGCCCCGGCAGGTGCGGGCCCCTGAGCGCACCTGCACCCGTCTACCGCGGGCCGCTGGAAGAGAACACAGTCAGAATCAGATCACATCCTAAGGCAAGCTGTTTTACCATTTCTTCCTTAAAACTAACTAGTATCTATTTTTACATTATTTGTTCTTTTTTTAAATTACTAGAATGTTGTATGATACTAGTGAGTAGTATCCACTCAATCTGTCACTAATACATATTCATTATATACTAGCATGTATTCCTTTGCTATTAGTCAGTAACCCAATAATGACTAGCTCTCTGACTGCTTACACATTGCAATTTTTTGCCAATGAATTCTATGGCAATATGCAACTTAGATATTTAGTAATAAGTTCTCATTAGTTAATGTATAAACTATCATTACCTAACAATGAGCAATATAGATTTTTTTTTATAGAATTTATTAATCTTTGTTAATAAAAACACAACTGCTCATTGTCAGTTCATATTAGCTCAGGTCCATTAGATTATATTAACAGATACACGTTTGGTTTTAGTAATTTATTAGTAAATGTTGAAATTAACTAAGATTAATAAATGCTTGAGAAGTATTTTTCATTGTTAGGTCATGTTAACTATAGTAGTTACTAATGTTAACAATATGGAACCTTACTGTAGTTACCAGACATATCAGATAACTATTCAAATCCTACTAGTTGGGATTCCAGTTGTTGCTGGCATCTATTCTAGAATTACAAGTACTAATTGAATAGACACTAGTCTAGTGCCTACTTTTACCAA
This sequence comes from Abramis brama, assembly GCF_963993115.1. Classification (NCBI taxonomy): domain Eukaryota; kingdom Metazoa; phylum Chordata; class Actinopteri; order Cypriniformes; family Leuciscidae; genus Abramis; species Abramis brama. The sequence goes on along the minus strand of NC_139964.1, from coordinate 36,650,020 downwards.
TTATCTATTTATTAGACACTAGTTTGTGTTCCAATTGTAACAAGTAAAATGTTTAATCTTACTAGTATGTTTTTTAATTTTAACTTTACAGCAGCTATTCTGACTAGTCAATGGTTACAACAAGTAAAAGTTATTGTAACCAGTACTAGAACCTAAAAGTAAACTAGCAAAACCAGAACACAAACTAGTCGAAAGTGAATTCTTTATGTCTGAGTCACAGATCTCTATAGAATTCAATGGCAAAAATTTGGTAAAATAAAGATTATTTTTATAACAATAACAATTACATTTAATAAATATGTTTTACAAATCACATTTAACAAATAAGAAGAATATATAAAAGAGAGTAGTCACTTTTGGATTACAACAAGACTTACAACGGATGGCCATAAACAGCCTCCTTTAGATGCTCATTTATTAACAAAATAAATGTCATTTGAAGTACCTCGATTAACCAGCGCATCCTTGTTTTCTTCCAACCTGTCATAAGACGGAGAAACAGGCGGTTTTATTTATTATGTCTCATCTTTCACATTCTCCTTCCCAGTGTTAAAGATTGGGCGTGCGTGATTTATTTTGCCCAACTACTCTCTCAGAAACACAGCTAACGTTACTTTCACTAGTGCAAATGTAAACACTGCAGAGTCTGCCAGCATTACGCCTAAACGTGTGAAAGGAGCACAGAAATGCCATGCATTACTATTAGGATATTCACAAGCGAGGCCTTGTAATATTACCCTAAAACACATCGCGTATATTACAGACTGAAAAGTAGCACGTACTCATCCGGCAGGTCGCAGTCGCCACCGCTCTCTCTGCCCGCATCTGATGAACCTGCAGCGGCTACTGCGCTCTTCCTGCGCCGCGGGCATTTCGCTTTCCGCCGGCGATTCGCCGCTGCCTCGCGTGCTACTTCATCCCGGTCCCCCCCGATATCACTCTGCCTCCACACGGGAATCGTTCGCGTTGACCTGTCCCGTAAAACCCGTCCGGAACCCGCCTGGCTCGTCGCAGCTCCGTTTGTTTCGGGTGGGCAAGTCCCTTCGGTCGCCAAGCACCCCTCCCCGCGTCCTCTGGACGCCCTGCACGGGCTGGATGCGGTACTCTGCCCCGCGGATTTCTCCATGGCCGCCTCACTCTCCACCTCCTCTTTGTTGTTCGGGAGTTGCGGCTCCATCACCACTAAAGTTGTTTTTTCTCACTTCTGCACTCCTCAATAATTCTCAACAAATTGAAACATAGCTTGAAATAAACAGGAGGCATAAAATATGAAAAATGTTGGATTGCTAACGGCCCTGATCCGATTGTCAAACATATTTCACTGGACGCTCTTACGTCTCTTTGCAAATTTTGTGCAAAAATGTAAGTCGAAAATTTAGTATATCATCTCTATAATAATAGTGCAAAATTAATTTTAAAGACCCAGACCCTATTTAAAGTTCTTAAAGCTATAGTAAGCCACGCTGTTAGCAGGGCCCACTACGGTTGCTCTTTGTTGCGTCTCCTTTAAGTGGAGCTGAAGCCGAAGTCGAGCTCAGCAGCGACACGCAGCGCTACGGCTGTACGTGTGCCAGTTTTCACTGACCTACAGAAGTTACTTTGTGAAGTACAAATAACCAACGTCGTTCCAGATGTACTTTAAATTGAAGAATATGGCGTAGTAGGAGCCTTTAGAAAAGAGCATCGCAGTCAGCTTTTAGGCGTTGTTGTCCTTTTAATTAGTTGGGTCCGTTCAACATAAAGAAAAACGTAGCCTATGTCTCGTTATTTATTTATTTTTCTGTTGAAAAGATAGAGCAGTTAAATAAAACCAGACTTTTCACAGAAACAAATCCATAAAAGTGTACTTCAATATTATCTGTATTAAAACTAACACAATTTAGCTATTTTCTTACATGAATTAACTTTTACTATGCCTTTAATTATTTTGGACGTATAATTTTTCCTGCTTTTCAAATGCATTTTTATGTCCGTATTTAATTGTTTTACTTTATTGTCTTCATTCAATCTCATAATCACAGTGCCCTTAATAATCTTTTCCCCAAAAATCAGTGTCTTGTTGTCTCTTGTACCAAGAAACATCAGTGTCATTTCCAGGCTAATTTTATGTTTTTAGAATACATATAAGGCTGGAGTTGAAACCGTGAATACATGGCATTTTTACATCATTTTGTTGGGCACTGCAGAACGGGGACACAAAGGCCATGTCTCAAACTATAAGGTTTTATGTAATTTTGTATGTCGGTTTCAAACACAAAGACTGTCTTAAAGTTTCAGACTGTAACCCTACCTTTTTTTAGGGTGCTACTGGACCTTCAAGCTCCACCCATCATCTCTGCAGTGAGCGAGAGCAGCTGCTTGACTGATCTTACAGTGGCGTCTTGTCTCCTGTAGATGGCGGTCTACAACCAGATAACCCTTCCGGTGAAGCAAGACTAGCAAGTTTTATTGAGTAAACGAAACTGTCCTTTTGACAAGAAAAACGAAACCCAGTTTACATCTACACTTGCACGATGTGCTCTTCATTTAGAAGTAGTTGTAACTTCATTTTGCATCCATTAAAGAGAAACGTTTATACTAACTTAATATTTGCATTGAAAAGAAGAAATGTAAAGTAGTTGACAATCGAGTGTTTTCTTTGTGTGATTTTAAAGAGAGAGAGACAGCATCCGTTTAGGGTAGGCTAGATACAGCTTGATTTAAAGCAGTAGCAAAGTGTTATGTGTATTTAGATGTCAATTTAATACATGCAATAGCCTTGTTTGTGATTATCATACAAATAATAATTATTACAATTTCATATTCATCTTTTATCATTTTCATATTTTTAAATTTTTTTTCATGACTTTCTTTATAGCTGTGCAGGACATTTCTCATGGACCATCAACAACGACGACCTCAAAGGATCTCATCTTTCTACACAATACTACTGGTGGTTTCTATAATTGTTGCAGCTATTGCAATAGGGATTCAGGTATGCTTAAATGTAGCATATATTTTGTCCTTTTTTTTTTTACTCTGAGCTGATTATCTTTTTTAACAAGCATTACAAGTTGGCAAATGTCATAAAATGTATATAAATCACTTCTAGATTTTCAAGCAACAAAAACTGGATTTTGATGCTATAGGTAAGGTAGGCTTATATTTTTCTTTTTGATATACATAAATATATGACAGTGTAGTTCATTGTTGTTTTACATAAATGTTTGTAAATTAAAATAAATGAGTTTAAAAAAATGCTATCACTCTTGTTAATGTACAGAGTATCAGACAGGAGATCCACTTCGCATTCTTCTGGTTGGAAAAACCGGAGTGGGGAAAAGTGCAACAGGCAACACTATCCTGGGACAAAAGCTTTTTGAATCAGAGATATCATCCTCCTCTGTGACTGGACATTGTGAAAAGTTTCATGCTTTAATAAATGGCAGAAAAGTGTCTGTCATTGACTCTCCGGGTCTGTTTGACACCAGCCTAACTACAGAAGAAGTCATTGACAGAATTAAACGCTGTATTCCACTCTCTTCTCCTGGTCCACATGTCTTCTTAGTTGTGATTCAGCTGGGCAGATTCACAGATGAAGAGGCAGAAGCTGTTAGAATCATTCAAGCAGTTTTTGGTGAGGAATCCTCCACATACACCATGGCACTGTTCACTCATGGAGATCGATTGGAGGACAAGAACATTCACACATTTGTGCGGGACAATCCAAAACTGCTCAGTTTCATCAGAATTTGCAGTGGAAGATACCACGTGTTCAACAATAAAGAACAGAATCCTGAACAGGTCATTCAGTTGCTCGACCAGATTGATAAAATGGTCACTGGAAATGGTGGGCAACATTACACCAGTGAGATGCTTGAAAGAGCCGAGAGAGCGATTGAGGAAGAGAAACGACGTATCCTGAAGGAGAGAGAGGAGCAGAGACAGAGGGAGATAGAAGCTCTGAGGGCTGAACTTGAGGACGGGGCCTATGAAAAAGCATTAAAAAAGTTAAACAATGAATATGACTAGATGGCAAGATGCCAAGCTGAAATAGGCCTTCCATTCCATCCAAGTGGTTAGTACTTTGATTAAAGCAATAAGCAAATTCTTCTTTTGATCATCTTCTGATGTGATCCACATGAAAAATGTTGCTACTGAAAAACTTAAGTACAGAAGGTATTTTTAAAGTTTGCACATTTATTAATAGATAGAACTAAAGAATGTGTTTACACTACATTCTAGTAAATGTGATATACAGAATGAAAGTTTAATATTAAATGTTTGATGAATGTGTCTGTCTGTATTATAAATTGTTCATAAATTAAGCAGATGTGTTCTGTATATAGCTATATGAGATTGTGTACCTCTTTTTGTATGTGAGAAAAATATGCATCATGAGATCCTTTATCCTCTTTGTGTGTATATCCCTCTCTCTATATACCTGTTTTTATATATATATATATTTGCTATGTTTTGCCATTGCTGTATAATGTTGTACAAAGAATGTTTAAACTATAGGCTATCACGGGCTGGTTGCAGCAAAGGTGAAAAAAGGAGCAGGATCTGTACAGCAGACTTTATTAATAACTAAATCAAAATAACAAAACTTATCTGGTTTCTCAGGACTTCAAAAACATGAACAGAACCACCAGGCAACATTAACAATAACAGACAACTAAACAGAACCAAACACAGGGCTTAAATACACTTCGCAAACAAAGGGGCTGATTAAGTAGACACCTGAACAGAATACGAAACACAGTTCAAAGTTTTATGACAGTTACAGTTTACGTTAATCAGTTTCTTGTGGATTATTAGGGTGTTGGTCTTGTGAATAAATGCTTTATATTTGGTGTTATATCGCTAGTAAACATACAGTAGGACTAGATTGTTTGTGGAATGTGCTTTACTGAATATCTCTATTAGCTGAGTGAGTTGAGTGCTGTTTGGAATGTGTACCCCACTCTTCTCATAGTGGATCCTACACCTGCGAGATCAAAGGCGGATATCGTGGGATACACGCTCGTGCACAGTGTTGCTAATAAACTGAATGTAATTTAAGTTCTGTTGCTTTTATATGAAAATAAGTACTTGTTATTTAATCCCATTCCAAATACGTGTTTATCAATCCTTTTTACTTTAATACAGACATAGCCTATGTTTATATAATATATAAGTAGTTGATACCACGGAACACCTGTCAAAAATGATTGATTGACAGGTGCCCCGCCCCTTCCGGTGACAGGTACCCGCCCCTTTTGGCATAGGATCAAAGGGATTATCAGAGAACAAAGGGAGATCAAAGGGCTTTTGAAGTCTTTTTGACAGTTAGTTTTGACCCGGTTAGCCCTTGATCATGTTTTTGACAGCTAGTTTTGACTTTTGATTGACAGGTTGTCCCCTCCTAGCCCTTGATCATGTAGTTATTGACAGTTAGTTTCGGGTTTTGATGCCTTTTGAAGCCTTTTGATGCCTTTTGATATTGACAGAATGTGTTATAACAATATGTCATGGTATCTGACAGCTAGTTTGAAACCGTTTGATGCCTTTTGATATTGACAGAAAGTGTTAATCGTTTGAAGATGCTGTTATAATAATAATATGACAGTTAGTGTGTGTTTTTGAAGTTGGTATCACACACGATCCTCCCTACATATTCCTGAGCGCATCCGGGCTGTACTGTGAAACTGATAAGGATAAACTGTGGAAGTTTATCTCACACACAAATGTTGAAAAACCATTCATTTCTTTTAAAAGAATATAAATGTTTATAAAGATCTTACTAAAACCTCACTCAAAAAGTTTAAATAAAATGGAGTCACAAAAGATCAGAGTGTTTACTGAAGCGCCTCTCCAGCACAGCCCCGGCCTCCGCATTCTGACATCCCCCTCCTTCTACTTATTTTCCTCACTGTAGCTCATCTTTCTCTGCATCAGACTGCCATGTTTTTTTATAATTCACACCAGCATACAGCTGGTAGACCACAAATTTAGAGACTTGTGTGACATAAAAATAGAAGAATTTAATAAAGCTAAATTATACTCAGGGAAATCTCCAGGCCCTGATGGCCTCATTTCTGAATTTTATAAAAAAATGTATTGAAGATTTCAGGGAGTTAATGTTTCAAGCCTTTCTTGAATGAGTTCAGAAAAAAAATCACTAACTTCGACTATATGAAGCAAGGACTGATTACTCTTATACCCAAGCTAGGTCAAGACGCTCAACAAAGACAACCTTCGCCCCATCACTCTACTTAATTGCGATTATAGATTTTAGTTCAAATACTTGCGGAATGTTTAGATCAAATAGGCTAATTAGTGAATCACAACCTGGTTTCATGAAAGGCAGAACAATTTATAATAATATCAGACTAGTTCTTTTACATTCTCATAAATGGATTGAGGATGATGCTATAATCTATTCTTGGACTTTATGAAAGCGTTTGACAAAATTGAACACAATTTCATATACAGCTCTTTTGAAAAATATGGTTTTGGTAATAACTTATTCTCTTATAAAAAATATAAAGATATGAATAGCTCAATATTACTCTTATGGGACATCCCAGAGATTTCATATTTCACAAGGAATTTGGCAAGGCTGTCCCATTTCCCCTTTCCTATTCATCTTGGCTGACATTTTATATTTAGAGACAATAGCTTGATAAGCTCAATGTGTTTGGATTGGAAGACAAATTGGTATTAGTCAATTGGCCGATGACACAAACCTCTTATTAAAGGGCAGACATCAAATTGATTCAATTAATTAATTTCTTCTCCAAAGCATCCGGCTTACATTTAAATATAAACGAATTGTGAAATGGACTCTTTATGTAATATCCTGATTAAAACATCTGTAAAATACTTAGTGACAACTATTACCAAAGACAACAATCATAGTAACATTCTGATTTCAGGGTGTAACTGAAGCTCCACCCATCATCTCTGCAGTGAGCGAGAGAGCAGCTGCTTGACTGATCTTACAGTGGCGTCTTGTCTCCTGTAGATGGTGGTCTACACTAAACCTTCCGGTGAAGCAAGAGCAAGTTTTGAATAAACGAAACTGTCCTTTTGACAGGAAAGAAAAACGAAACCCATCTACCATCACGATGTGCTCTACATTTAAAAGTAAGTAACTTAATTTTTGCGTCCATTAAAGAGAAAGTTTTACACTAACTTAATATTAGAAAATGAATAAAAAGAAATCAGCTGATTAAAGTTGTTTAATGAGAATCAAGTGTTTTGCGTGATTTTAAAGAGATAGAGGCATGTGTTCGAAATCGTCCACCCTTCTCCACTATTACCTAAATTAGTCCACTTCATATGGAAAAACAAGCCTCATAAATATAATTTGTTTATGTAATTCATATCAAGGAGGTTTGAATGTGCTTGTTATGTGCTTGTTTTGTTACTTCTAATACAATTTTCAAGTTGCAGTTTTGTACAATAAATACATGTTTAATAAAAGTTTGTTGCATTGCTCAATTCTTCCTGTCTGACACTGAAATATGGAGAGATTGAATAGCATCTGTAACACCTGCACACTGAATCAATGTAGGCCTATGTTCTACACATAAACAAACAAAACTCAATAACTGTTATTTGATAAACATGACTAAATAAATAAATAGTACAATAATATTACTGTATAAATAAATAATACTATAATATTATAGTAAAACAGTTAATATTTTCAGAATTCTATGCTCATTGAGACAAAAAGCTAAAGTTAATTAGTGAAATTTAAGGTATTTTTTAACATGTTGCAACCGTCCCTGATTTTGTTGTTACTGTCCCCTGGGGTCAACAACATCTGCTTCTTCCATTCAAATACATACTGAGAACGAGCTGTCATATGTAATCATCTTTAAATGGTATGGGTAATTAGCAGACAGATTTAAGACAAGTTTAATATATACAAATTTGGTTGGTCTAGTCCAAATAGTCTCTTTTTCGAAAATGTATGTTTTGTTTGAAATAAACATAAAACATTTTTTTTTTTTAAACTTGCAATGGGTTTAAATGGAACACCATAAGCCATTGATCACTTGGAATCTGCTATGGAGCCGATTTATTTATTATTACATATTTATGAATCCCCCAGTTTCACAGACAAGGCTTAAACCTAGTCCCAGACTAAAATACATGTTTAAGCTGTTTTAACTAAAAGCAGCTTGCACTGGTGTATCTTAAAATATGTCAGTGCCATTGTTTTGTCTCAAGATGCACACCAGTAATGTTTTTTTTTTTTTCTAAGGCATGTTCATAAAAGCTACTTAAATGCCCTAATTGAACTAGGGCCTAATCCTGGCTCAATCTAAGCCCTGTTTATGAAACCAGGCCATAGTTTTTTTGTTTTGTTTTGTTTTACACACTATTCTATAGGCCTGTATGTATGCTTGGGCTGTAACATTTTTTTTTTATATGAACAAATATTAAATATTAATATATTTATAGGCTATATTTATATTAAATATAAAATATATAAAAAACAAAAACAAAAATGACAAAACAGTAAATTATAACTGTGTTAAAAACAGCCAGCTTAATGTAGCTACAAGTATTAAATGCGGTTAAATGTCAAAATAACTCTAATATCATATGGTGCGTTCAAGTCATGTCAAAAAGATCGTTGTAACGAGGTTAGATGATGTAGGAAGGAGGCGGGAACCGGTGAACATTCAACAAACTTTAATAATAAAATAAACACATACAAAATGAAAGTAAAATAAAAAATAAAACAAACATCAAATAAAACAATCCAGGCCTGGCCTATCTCGTTCTTCACTGTCGTTGCTCCTCCTTTTTTGCTTTCACTCCTCCGCGAGAGATATGAGACCGGTGCATCGCTCTCTCACGGCGCTCGGCCTCGGCCTCGTCCTGCTTGCCATAATCATATGAGTTGAACACACGTGAACGCCACCACAAAGTCGTAAATACATGTGGGAAGCTCTGGATTTTCTTTATACCCTGATCTTTACGAGTTGGGGGCGTGTCAGTGTGAAACATGGGCGGAATACCACAATATTTATAGGTATTTAGCAGTCACATTGTCAGGCTTTTTATTACAACAAAATAAGATAATTCCCTGCACAAAAAGACATTGTAATATAAAGTAACAATATAATGTGTAACAATAAAGTTTAAAGTGGCTTTGTAAATTAATAAAAAAAACGTTAAAGCAAAAAACACCTGATGCACATTCTTTATTTTTCATTTACTAGAAGTAGAGTTTAAAAACCTTGTAATTAAGAGAAGGTACACCACCATCTTGCTCCAACGAAAGTGACTTGAACGCACGTGACGTTGTAAACACGACTTCTCAACTTGTAAATACGAACTCAGGAGGACTTGAACGCACCAATACTCTAGCGTGTGTGGCGGGAAATTAAGCATGACCTGCTGTGACGTCACAATCATGGTGCATTGTGGTCTATGGATCTGCCTGAAGTGTACATGTTGAGTAGTCTTGCTCCCTCGGTTAAAATTGAGGGGTCGAGGGTCTGTCCAAATAAACTTCCCTTGTCCACTTGATGAAGTTGAACTCACTTCAAAATGGCGGTGGGGATTCCCCCGAGGGGAAGTGCTTAGGGAAGTTTGCGAGTGTAGGCTACGTCTAAAAGTGGAGTTAAGGCCAATTTTTAATGCTCTTCCCTCACTAACTTCCCTCCGTCTCATTCACTCAGATGTATGTCATTGCTTACATTGCACAAGTGCCCACTACTGGCGGAACCCTTGAAATGTGTTCCAATGTAACAAACTATGCCCTTGATCACTTGGAATCTGCAATGGAGCTGATTAATTATGTATCGTTTTTTTTTCCTTATTAATTTGTTTTACGCACCATTCTATAGGCCTGTATGTATGTTTGGGCTGTTAAAAAATTAAATATAAACAAATATTAATTATGCATATATTAATATATTTACACTGAACAAAATTAGAAACGCAACACTTTTGTTTTTAACCCCATTTTTCATGAGCTGAACTCAAAGATCTAAGACTATTTCTATGTACATAAAAGGCCTATTTCTCTCAAATAGCGTTCACAAATCTGTCTAAATCTGTGTTAGTGAGCACTTCTCCTTTGCTGAGATAATCCATCCACCTCACAGGTGTGGCATATCAAGATGATTAGACAGCATGCTTATTGCACAGGTGTGCCTTAGGCTGGCCACAATAAAAGGCCACTCTAAAATGTGCAGTTTTACTGTATTGGGGGGTCCGAGGGGGTCTGAAAACCAGTCAGTATCTGGTGTGACCACCATTTGCCTCACGCAGTGCAACACAATATAAATATTAAATTTATTAAATATAAAATAGCCTATTAAAAAACTCAAGCGAAAATGAAAACAAATACAATAAACTACAAATACAATAAACTATAACTGTTTAAAAGCAGTCAGCTTAGCCACAAGTATTAAATGCGGTTAAATTAGGGTGACCAGACACCCGAAATCTAAGCTGTTGTCCCGAAACCCGAATCCGGCCCTAATTGTCCCAAAAATTATACTAAAGCAAAATCTTGAGTAGTTATTGTCTGATAAAACATTAAAAACTGTTTGTGGAGGTTGAGTCATCCTGCAGCCAGCCCCCGCCGGCTGCTCATTGGCTGCAGCATCTTTTTTTCCTTTTTTGAAGTTCTACAAAGATACCGTAGATGCGAATTTATATGCATTGATAAGCGAGCGCAAGTTGCCGCAGCCGCGAGTACAGTGAATGTGCAGGCAGCCAGTCGTTAAGGAGTGATTGATTGGTTGCGGCACTGTGTGCCAAAAAATACTTCGGCCTAATGTGTGATGTCGGGTTACACAAATCAAATCATCCACACAATTATTTAGTTTTCTTATTTAATGACCGACAATTTAGTTGTAATAATAATTTTGGCATAAGGCTTATTAGCGTTAGGCTATAGCCTGAAAGGTCTGATTTACGCACTGTTACAACAGTCATTGTTTTTTTTGTTTTTCATAATGACATTTAAGTTCATGATTTTAATGTTGTTGTTTTTGTGGCAGACTAAAGACTAATGACAGACTGTTGATCTTTGAATAAAAATATGTTTGTAATATTCAGGTTTGAAATTCATTATCTTTTATTATAGGCTGTGTAGTCTAATATCATAGTAGGCCTTCACGCCTTAATTCACGCTAGGTGCGTTCACGCCATGTTGAAAATAACCGTAATTTCGAGGTTTCAACTTGTACAAAGCACTCACGTCTTTGTGAAGCTCGTAATTATAGCTTGTAAGATGGGACTTTTCTAAGAGCTCTTACCACGTGACTGCTGTACCACCTGATAGCTGCAGATTCATTTAGGCATTGATAGTGTCACTGTCACCATAGAAATGCATTATTACGCATTAACAGCTCGGAATAGAATATAAAATAAGGTCTGTGCTCAAGATACTTTCACATTTTATTCTACGACATAAAATACATCAGTATTACCCCAGTCGTGAATTTTTAAGATGTTACATGTCTTGAAAAAGGTGGTTGCTAACAAGTGGTTAAATGGGACTACAGAGTCTGTCTAGATTAAACGTCATCAGCCAAACAGGTAAACTCAGCCTGCTTTTACAGCCTCGTTATGCTTAGAATTTTGCTCTTATAAACTATTCTAACTCAAACGTTCTGGGAAATTCTGAAAGAGATGTCCCTCGGAAGCTTAGTGATGGTGACGTTGAAGTCTTAGGACTGTGGTGTAGTTTGTTTTTAGCCTACCTTTAGCTTTTTATATTTGGCAACTGTATTTAGGCTTCAAAATTCATAAAATATGTGTTCATCTTTGAAAATTATCTTGATGGACAAAATGTGTAAGTTACATAAACCTTTGATGATCACAGTGCTTGTTTTTTGTTTTGCGACATTGTTAATTGTTATTAAGCAATAAGGAATAATGTATATATATTTTTTAATTAGCCTACAAGCATGTCATGTCATAATTCTTAAACAGAATTATGCTTTTAACATATTTGTTATTGAAGTTTTTTATCGAAAAATATTGATGGGGAAAAAACTTTATCTCTAATAATTTCGGATAGCTGTATGCTATGCTACTATCTAAGCTAACTAAAAAAACACTAAGAACAAGAAATGTTTAATTTCACAATATATAGCTTCGGTTAAATACTAGTATATGAAACATATAAGTTAAAAGATATTAATGGTCGTTATAGCGTAGTTCAAACGACTTATATAATAAAGTGATATCTGCCACGACTTGACATCATGTAACCACAACATAAGGATGTCGTTACCTCGACAAAATGATCTCGTAGGCACGACAAAACTAAATGAACTAAATCTTTTAAAAACTAAATGTCCCCTCCCAGTCACTGTAGAATAGCCTTGTTAATGATTATCATACATATAATAATGATAAAATATCATATTCATATTTTATAATTTTCACATTTTGTATGTACAGTAAGAACAACAGCTTTTTCATAACTTTCTTTATAGCCGTGCAGGACATTTCTCGTGGACCATCAACAACGACGACCTCAAAGTCTTGGATCTCATCTTTCTCCAAACCACTGGTGGTTTCTATGATTGTTGGAGTTATTGCTATTGCACTGGGGATTCCGGTATGATTAAATGTATATTTTGATTATCTTTTTAACATGTATAAGCAGTGTTGGGGGTAGTAACGCATTACAAGTAACATGAGTTAAGTAATCAGATATTTTTTTTCAAGTAATAAATAGAGTAACGCATTACTTTTAAATTTACAATAAAATATCTTGAGTTACTTCAAATAAGTAACGTAATTTACTTTGTTTTCCTATTTATTGACTGACACCTCTCCTGTCCCCATGTTGAGAGAAGCAGGAGTGAGTTGAAAGGCTCTTTTGGGCTGCGCTCTCGACTGTACTGGCGTTAATTTGCATTTCCTTGCCTGAGACTTATGGTGTGAAAGTGTCTTTACATTTGCCAAAATAGAACTTTATTTGATTTTTTGTTATTAAAAAAACAAACAAGCAAACCCAGGGAGCCCAGGGAGAACAAGTAACACAAAAGTAACATACTGCATTCTACTCAATCTTTTTTAGGGAGTAATGCAATATTGTAACACATTAATTTTTGTAGTAACTTTCCCCAACACTGTGTACAAATGGCCAAATGTCATAAATGTATAATATTATATACATCCCTTCTAGATCTTCAAGCAACAAAAACAAGATTTTGATGATATAGGTAAGGTATTTATTATCTTTTTGATATATATAAATATATTTCAACATAAGCCCTCTCAGGATGATGAATAGTATTAAAAAGGTTTAATATAGGCCTAGGTGTATTTCATTGTTCTTTTAAATAAATGTTTGTAAATTTTATATATATTAGCAAGAGTTTGAAAAAAGATATTATTCTTGTAAATGTACAGAGTATCAGACAGGTGAACCACTTCGGATCCTTCTGGTGGGAAAAACAGGAGTGGGGAAAAGTGCAACAGGCAACACTATCCTGGGACAAAAGCTTTTTAAATCTGAGATATCATCATCCTCTGTGACTGGACATTGTGATAAGTATCATACAACTATAAATGGCAGAGAAGTATCTGTCATTGACTCTCCGGGTCTGTTTGACACCAAATTATCTACAGCTGAGGTGGTCAACAGAATTAAACTCTGTATTCCACTCTCTGCTCCTGGTCCACATGTCTTCTTAGTTGTGATTCAGCTGGGCAGATTCACAGATGAAGAGGCAAAAGCTGTTAAAATCATTCAAGCAGTTTTTGGTGAGGAAGCCTCTACATACACCATGGCACTGTTCACTCATGGAGATCGATTGGAGGACAAGAACATTCACACATTTGTGCGGGACAGCCCAGAACTGCTCAGATTCATCAGAACTTGCAGTGGAAGATACCACGTGTTCAACAATAAAGAACAGAATCCTGAACAGGTCATTCAGTTGCTCGACCAGATTGATAAAATGGTCACTGGAAATGGTGGGCAACATTACACCAGTGAGATGCTTGAAAGGGTAGAGAGAGCGATTGAGAAAGAGAAACAACGTATCCTGAAGGAGAGCGAGGAGCAGAGACTGAGGGAGATAGAAGCTCTGAGAGCTAAACTTGAGGACGAGGCCTATGAAAAAGCATTAAAAAAGTTAAACAGAGAATATGAGCTGCGTGCAAGATACCAAGCTGAGATAGACCTTCCATTCATAATCAATGTGGTTACTTCTTTGATTAAATCATTAAGCAAGTTCTTCTTTTGATCCCCTTTCGAAATGACCAACACGGAAAAATGACCACCTGTTGCTACTTTAATAGTAGGCATTTAAAACCTCACCATTTAAAGTTTGTATTTAAAGTTAAATTTACAAAGTTATTAATAAATAGAACTAAAGCACATGATAATATGAAAGGATGGAAATATGAAGTTGAATGTGAAATGTTTGATAAATATGTCTCTGTTATAAACTTGCTTATAAATGAAGCATATGTGTTGCATATAAATTGTGGCTTCTTGAGATCTCTCTTCTGTTTTCGTATGTGAGAAAGATGCATTGTGAGATTGTTTATCCACTGCATATTTATACAGTATAAACCTCTCAAACTTATGTTTAGCTATTGCTGTATGATATTGTTATGCAAAGAATGTTTCCCTTCAAGAAATATTAATCATAATTTGACAAAAATTCAGTGGCATTAAACATAACATTTCTCAAGAGCAATTTTTGAAGGGGACACAAATAATACAGCCAAAATTGTACTTGTAAGGATATGTGTGGCGTTTTGGTGCATTGAAAAATTATCGTATGTCCTTTTTTCTTTTCTCTGTCATTTTATTTGACCAACTACACAAAGCAATAGTTGTTTAAATATGAGTTATCATAGGTTTACCACGCGGTAATATTATATTTATTAAATTATCTTGCTTCTTCCACATAGTATTTTAGGTTCCGTCTGGGACAGAGGATGTCTCTTACTTAGATATTCTTACTTAGATATACAACCCCACTGATCTGCAGCCAGACTGACACTTAACATCATAGTGAGAAAAACCCAGCACAGTGGTAGATCTACAATATTACAAAGGCTTATCACCATGTTAGTTGTAGTGGGTGACTTGTTTGGTAACAAGCTACCAAACAATAATCGCTAAAATATCGGACTCATGGAAAAATACATCGGTTATCATATTTTTTTTGTTATGACTCATTTATTAATAACTCAGCATCATCTGTATTAAAGAAAAAAGAATCACTTCATCTGCTGTTTAAAGTGAATAAAATAGCCTTAAAGGCCCACTGAAGCTAAGGTGGGACATATTGAATGGCCCCTCCCCCTTTTCAAATATCCAATAGCATTTAGTTTACCTCACAGACTGCAATTCGTACTTGACAGCACCTTGGAAGATAAGTTGGATTCAATAGTAGAGGTGTGAATAAATTCTAGCCATTTCATTCTTAACCAACGTACAGTTGGAAACGGAATAAAACTTGAGCGTTTGAGCAACCGAACACTCATCTCCAACTCATATTGCTTCCTGATGTGTCAAGGTGGCTTTGGCCAGGTGATATTTATAGCATAGGGAGCAGGATTTTAGAGAGCATTTGATTGGACAGAAGCATAAAAATCATTTTAGCAGAAGTGAGAGACTGTTGGTTTTGAATGCTTATAACTTTTTGTCATTGTTTTGGAACACACCAGCTTATTCATAACCTCAAGGCTAACATATTCATACTAAAACCTAAAAACCTTATTTATTTTTTTTGATTTAACCTTTATCAGCCTACTTACTGGAGTTCCACAACTGCTGAAGAACTTAATTCTCTCCCATCAGACTTGTGTTGGTGAGGTGCGCGGTGGACCAAACCACTGTGAGGCAAGAGAGGGAGGACTCTAAACTTAATTCTAAACCTAAAAAGCATTTTTTGCCTTATTTGCGTTTGTAAAATTTAACGACTAAGACAATTTAAGTATATCATTATATTGTTTACAATATACAATGTGTTTTTTTAATTATATTTTCCTGTGATTTACAACTATGAAGGAAAGCTAAAGTCTGAAGAATGTAAAGAGAGGGCAAATCTGATTTTTGCATGATATTTTAATATCTGTATTAAATTTACGGCTATTTTCCAAAAAAAAAAAAAAATTTAATTACTTTTCTTCAGTTGTGTGGGTAATGAAGCAAACACATTTACCAAGTTAGTGGATCATTATTTGAAAAGAGGGCTGGCAACCTATGTAAACAAAACTCTCCCTAATGAAAAGTGCAAATAGTGATATATGCTATTTACTCTAGCAGGTAAATAGCATAGCAGGCTAGCAGGTGTGGCAGGCTAGCAGGTGTGGTGGGTACAGAAATAAGTTTGAACCAAGCAGAGTGTAACATAAATAAGCTTCAACAAAGTAGTGTATTAAATTAATGTGACAAAAAAAAAAATTAGTGTATTTGAATGCATTGAATGTACTTTATAGTATGCATTACTCTTCCTATTGTATGATGATCGATTTTTTTCTGGCCAAGTTTATTGGAGCAGCTGATCACTCGATTGCTTTTCCCTTTTTTCCCTGATCGTTCACCTGAAGTGGAAGGGGTGCACTACACAGATGTGGCAGCTTTGACTAAAGGTACACTAAAAATTTAGGAAAGTTACCGACTACGCCACCCCGGGGCCTCTTTTCCAGGGAAATGCCCTTTAACCAAAAGCAAGGCTCAGAGGTTTGTTATATCGGAGTCAGGTTTCAGACATGGGTTGAGTATAAAATAGAAAACTTTATTTTCTCATTGATAGAAAAATATTAAGTTTTATTTAACACGACAACAATAAATCAAAGATAATCTAAACACAAAATGACACACGGACGCTCACTTCAGAATGGGGCGCTGGCTCTCCTTAGCAGAAATGATATAGCAATCATACGTGCACACTCACTGTGAGCACAGCATTCAGGCAAAAGAACCCACCACCACAATCGGGAAGAGACGCTTATTTTCTGCAACTGACTGCCCCAATTCTGAAGAGTGAAAAGTAAAGTAACACGAAACACACACACACACACAATAAACCAATAATATTAAACATTAAACAGAGCAACAGGCAATCCAAGACACAATTTTAAAAGAGTTCACCACATCAATTTGGCTCATCAAATCGAGGTGCCGCGTCCGGTCACCCCGACAATGCTGGGTGGACAGAAATGGGCAAAACAGCCAACAATGTTACAATAAAGAAACACCTCTTTTGGGCTGCCCTCAGGTTAACACAGAAGAAATAAACAAACTTAAATCACACACAAAATATATTATATATATATAAAAAAATATATCCAGCACAACTCAAATCAATAAGAAAAAAAAAAATATATAATTATAATCCACATAACAATGAACAAAAAAAACAAAACAAAAAAAAACAAAAACAAATAATGTTTAAAGAAAAACTGCAGAAGAGCTGGTGACAGTTAGGTGGCTGATCTGATAATTGGGCGCCACTGGAGGCTTTCGACTCAATTTAGTTACTCACGACACAGTCGATGATAAAGGTACCACCACGCCAACGGCCCACAGTCATCGGTCCAGCTGATGGAGCGCGTTCAACACCATGAACATAAACGAGGGATCAAGCAGCACAGCGCGTCGACACGCGAACTGAAAGAGAGAGTTAATAATGCTCGTTGACCGGTTCAATAGAGCAGACACACTCGCAACAGTCCCATCTCACTTTGAACCAGAGGTTTAGTCACTGTAACGAGTCCGATAAAGTCGGAAAAGGCAGCAAAACAATGCGGACAGCAAAAAGGAACATCCGCACAGAGGTTTAGATGAACCCAAAGCCCACTGTAACGTCCCTTGCGCACGTTGGCCCGCACCTTAAATATAAAATATAACACAATATTAATTTGGCCAGCCCAGCTACTAGCAATCATGTGTTCGTCAACTGTTAAAACATACCTGTAGTGCGATTCACACGGCACCAAAACTGCTGTGTATTAAACACGCATCAAATCGAAGGCATCCCACGGAGCTCCTCTGTCCAACCTTTAACAAATAAAATCATGTAATCCCTGTGAGACAAGCCCACAAACAAGCCATGCTAGTGTTGTCACTGCCAACAGCTCTTACCGTACAAACATTCACGCGTCCCGCCGGAAACACGGTGTCTCGCTCAAATGACGCAGGGAGAACGCACTCCCATAGCGACACCCCTTTATACGGAAGGAACGCAATAGGGCTTGGGCGTCGTGACCATAGATATCATGATATCTATGGTCGTGACGGCCATGTTGATGGCCTCGCGAATGTAAACATACAGCAAGTCGAACGAGGAGAAGCAGAGTTGGGAGAAAGAAAATAAAGAAAAAAGATATTAAAGTCCCGAAAAGGATGTGGAATTTACGGGGATACGTTAAATAGGGAAGCCAGGGACCAGTAACGTTATGTGGACAAAATCGGCAAAAAAGTGTAACGTTAGTTAGTAGTTGTCAACCCTCCCGTTTTTTCCGGGTTTCTCACGCATTTGAGCTCTTTTCCCGCTGTCTTCCCGTTTTAGTATTTTCCTATAAAATATCCCGAAAAATGAAAATTCGTACTACAAAACTGCAGCATTAACTAAGCGAGTTGTTAAGCTAGATCTAACGTGACTTTGCTTACAGATTGGCGTGAAATCGTGCTCTCACAACAACCACGCTGTTATCTTAAAAAGGCCAATATCACGCTAAGGTTGCCTTCAAGTAAGCAAAACGATGCTTTGAAAACATCTGTTTCGCTGGAAGGGCAAGGGAGCAACAGGACAATAGTAACGTTACAGAGACTGACAGGTCCGATGGAAGGGCTAACATTAATGTTATGAGAGAGTAAGGTATTAAAATACGGGATATTTTACAGGAAAATTTGTCCACATATTGGTCCCTGGTTTCCCTAACGTATCCCGGTAAATTCCACATCCTTTTCGGGATTTTAACATATTTTTTCTTTCTCCCAACTCTGCTTCTCCTCGTTCGACTTGCTGTATGTTTACATTCGCGAGGCCATCAACATGGCCGCCACGCCAAGTATGACGTCACGACGCCCAAGCCCTATTAAAGGGCACTCCCCCTTCATATTAAATAACCCGACAGAAATAAACAGTACTGCTACACAGACATTACAGAGACTCTAGCCGTTTCTCAATACCAAGTACGCAAAGTTCGGACTTGAGTCCTTGGTAGTTCGGACTGACAAGTTCGACTCAGGAGAACGAACTCCCGAGGACGGGAGGACGCGAGTCCGATAATTCTGCAAATGGAACAGCGGCGTACTTGATAGCGTCATTCAGCTTGCTCTGGCTACTCCGGTCATCTCTTTATAGGCTACAAATAAAACAAAATATGTTATAAACCACCACTTTGCCTCTTTTCATTTTCATTTAAAAAAGATCTTTAACATAATGGCCACACAAATGAGGTTCAGGCAACGCAATTGATTATCTTCACTGCATATTTACAACAACACGAAATATAAAGCACAACCCTGACTCTTTTTGTTTTCATTTTAAAAATATGATGAATAAAAAACATTATAATATTGATCATTAAAACGAACATTTAGCAAAAAGAGACAGGGTTGTGTCATATATGTATATACAGTGAAGAGAATGTAGGCAACATGTAGGCTATTATAATAAAATATTTTATATGTTTTAAATATATAAAATAAAATGACATAACCTTTTTTGCTAAATGTCAGTTTTAATGATCAATAATAGCCATTCTAAAAGTATAAGTAGCCTAAAATGTATAAGAAGCTATACAATAATAAAGCCAACGAACTGGACTTGGCTAGATGTGAACTTTGAATTGGAACAGTACTAGGGCAGCGACTGATGACGTTTCACAAGTCCACAAGAACACAAGTACAGACAAGAACGCATATTGAGAAACGGCTTCTGATGAAGCAGCAGCTTCCCCGTGTCCTGTGATTTTTAACACAATTATTTTCTCCTCATCAGGTAAGAAATGTATACATCTGATGTTGAATGTATTGTTGACGTTGAAAAGAGTGTGAAGTGGGAATGTCATTGTTTATAGCGTGAAGGAGTTTGTGAAAAGTTTTGAAAGTTCGGTCAGAGTTTGGCCAGATGAAGATGCTTAATGAAGACCATCCATGCGGTATCGGAAATAGGGTGTTGGTAATGCTAATAAGTTAATGAATGTGTGTTTCTCACAACTAATATCATTAATATGGGTTGTTACTGATGTCTGTGTTGAATTAATATTGTATTGTTCATGCAAATGTGCTATGAGTTTTAGAAATGTACAGTATACTATATTCTTATATTATATTATAAGAAACACTAATTGCAGGATATATATATATATATATATATATATATATATATATATATATATATATATATATATATAGTTGTTGTTAAATCTGTCACTCAAGTTTCACTGACTGTGAATTATCTTAAATTTAAGTTTGAGCTGTTTATGCAGACATTACATTTACTCTGAAGCAGCAGCAGCATCCCTGTGTACTGTGATTATTTAACACAATTATTTCCCCCTCATCAGGCGCGAGGATAACACTACACGGGCATCCAGACTCTTATCAGCTCCACATCAAAGGTGAGTTTTAACTTCCACTTTTACATATTTAATGAAAAAATGTATTTTTAAAATTATAAATAGGCTTATTTGCTGAAAGTATTGCTGGTGGTATTAATAGTTACAAACTGTAATTCGAGTTTTTATCGGACCACAGAGATTGGGAGAATGAAAAAAGAAGATAGATAGAACATGCATAGAGAGTAAACCTTGGATTTAGTGTTGGTACAGTATATACAATATTTATTTTAAGTCATATAGGCCTAGGTAATGACTTTATTTATGTATGTAATGGTAGTAATGGTTTATGAATCCAAGGGTTCCGTGTTCCGTGTTAAAGTTTGTTAAATGTGTATCGCTCTCTGTGTTTATTCAAGTCTCTTGTTCTTGGTTCATTCTCTGCATCACACATCTTTGGATTATACTACACAATAACCATAACAGCTGGTGGTAGGTAATAATAGCCACTTATGGCGCTTTTCCATTACCAGTACCAGCTCAACTATACTCGACTCGCCTCGTCTCGGCTCGGCTTGCATTTCGCTCCGTTTTCCATTGCAGATAGTACCTCCACAATAGTACCTGGTCGTCATAGCGACGCCACAGGAAACTGCCGTGACGTAATCTTGCCGTAGACTCTCTGACCAATCAGCAGTCTGCCGTGTTTTCACGTCACATTTTAGTATCGCACCTCGCCGGAGGTGATACGAAAAACAGTACCTGGAAGCAGGTACAGTTACAACTTTTACACATTGGAAAACCACACAAAGGTGAGTCGAGTCGAGGTGAGCTGGTACTGTGTAGTGGAAAAGCGCCAATAGTCCTCGGTCCCTCTAGGGGTAAGAAAATTTTGTACATTTTAAAGTTAAGTTCATCAATCTGGTGCATCAGTCAAAATTATGAGCGCCACCCCATATTCAGTGTGCAAATTGAACAAAGAAAAAGTCTGTGCAACGTATGTAAATTTTACTCCTCCCAACAATGCTAAAAAAATGCTAACCTGCTCTGTCTTGTCTGTTGGCGCATTGTCAGTGTCCCCTTTACTCCGCAATATTTTTTTCACTGTGAGAACATGATGTGTGGATTCAGAGCGGAATGGCTTGCCAGACGTAGCAACAGTAACTAAGAGGGGTGGATCTTTGTGAAAGGTCCATTTTAAATCATTTAAATCTTTGTGGACTCGGCCGGACTCGACTCGGACTCAAGTCTGACTCGGACTTGGACTCGGTCTTGATTGGTAAGGATTTGGACTCGAGTCAGACTCGACAAAGGTGGACTCGGACCCAACACTACTCCATAGACAGCAAACGTCATTGCAACTTTCAAGACCCAGAAAGGTAGTAAAGACATTGTTAAAGTCCCTGTGACTAAAATGGTTCAACCTTAATGTTATGAAGTGACGAGAATACATTTTGTGTGCAAAAAAATCAGAAAGCTCTCGTATTTCATCAGAAATATCTTAATTTGCGTTCTGAAGATGAACGAAGGTCTTATGGGTTTAGAACGACACGAGGGTGAATGACAGAATTTTCATTTTTGGGTGAGCTAATCCTTTAAGACAACATATTTCTTGTAATTGAAACTTACATTTACAAACCATTTGTGTAATAGGCAACTTTGCAAAGGACAATTTTGCAATGACCAGTATACAATATCAAAGTTGTAAGGTGTTCAAAAGACGCTATCAGTGCGGAGGGGCTAGGAAGACTTCGCATTTCTTTATTTCAAACACTGTGCCAAAACCCATGCTTGGTTTTACTCATATCTTAGGATTTTATAGCAAGAACAACATTTCTGACCTCACTCTCTCATTGGCCTAGTTATGGAGGACACTGCAGATTCTCCTTCAAAACCACCAAAGACCTCAAACTCATGCGTCTCATCTCCCTTCATTAACCTTGTAGTCATTGGCATAATTGTTGTCTCTGCTGCAATAGCGTTGCAGGTATGTATTTCAAAATTCACGTCACACACTCTAAAAATGTTTTGGTTAAAAAAATAAAATAAATAATGTCAGTTTTCATCTATTTTTTTTTATTTATTACAACTTCTAATGAAATTGTTTAATTAACCAACTCAGTATTCAGTAACGAATTCAGGAAATTCATACAAATTTGAACTAACATTTATTTAGTTTAATAAATAATTAAACAATCAAGAAAGATATTACTTGGTGCACTGGTATTAGAACAGTGATAAAAGACAATACATTATTTTAAATGAGGAAATGTAATTAAATATTTGATATTGCATTTATACATTTCAGATGTTTAGGCAACAAAATCATCAAAATGTTTTAGTTCAGGATTCGGGTGATACAGGTAAAGTTTTTTTCCCCCTCCCAAACAGTGGCTCAAAAATATTGTGTAAATGTTGCATTATGACTTAATTTTTTATATGAAAAAAAAAATATTTTTTTTAATATTCTTTTCAATGCAAAGTGTATCAGATAGGAGATCCGCTCCGGATCCTTCTGGTTGGAAAAACAGGAGTGGGGAAAAGTGCAACAGGCAACACTATCCTGGGGAAAAAAGTTTTTAAATCTGAGATATCATCATCCTCTGTGACTGGACATTGTGAAAAGTTTCATGCTTTAATAAATGGCAGAAAAGTGTCTGTCATTGACTCTCCGGGTCTGTTTGACACCAGCCTAACTACAGATGAAGTCATTGACAGAATTAAACGCTGTATTCCACTCTCTGCTCCTGGTCCACATGTCTTCTTAGTTGCGATTCAGCTGGGCAGATTCACAGATGAAGAGGCAGAAGCTGTTAGAATCATTCAAGCAGTTTTTGGTGAGGAATCCTCCACATACACCATGGCACTGTTCACTCATGGAGATCGATTGCAGGACAAGAACATTCACACATTTGTGCGGGACAATCCAAAACTGCTCAGTTTCATCAGAACTTGCAGTGGAAGATACCATGTGTTCAACAATAAAGAACAAAATCCTGAACAGGTCATTCAGTTGCTCGACCAGATTGATAAAATGGTCACTGGAAATGGTGGACAACATTACACCAGTGAGATGCTTGAAAGGGTAGAGAGAGCGATTGAGAAAGAGAAACAACGTATCCTGAAGGAGAGAGAGGAGCAGAGACTGAGGGAGATAGAAGCTCTGAGGGCTAAATTTAAGGATAAGGACTATGAAAAAGCAAGGGAAAAGCTGAATGAGGATTATGATCAGCAAGCAAGAGAGGAGGCTGAGAGAAGCACTTCATATATAACGATGATCATCAGTTATTTGAAGGAACTATTAAGAAAATATTTTGGCCTATTTAATTCAGTCCCAATTGACAGTGAATTTATAAAAAGTCTCATGAAAAAATTGAATCCACCCATATATTTGTAGTTTGTAAGTGCTACGTTTGTCATTAACCTGGTAGCTGTTTTAGAAAGTCTTTTATATCTCTCCACTGACTGGAAACTTTTAAATTAATAAATAACACCAAAACAGGAACAGGAACAGCAACTCAACATAATCATATAATTAAGGAAAAAACTTTAATTGCACTGCTCAGTTAACCAGGTATCACATATATCTAGCAGTTAAAAATATATAAAATAAACAAATTTTGAATAAGTAAATATAAACAACAGAACAACAGGATATGGTGAGTAGACAGCATGGTGGGTGACTGTTGGCCGTGTTGGATTAATTGCAGATTTGAAAAATAATAAATAAAATGCATAACTAAATCTTGTCTTTGTGTGGTTAAGAAAAATACATAGAAACTATAGACATAACACGTTGCAATGATGTGCACCTATTTTTAATTAACACAAACCGCATGTCATCTTAAACTGTGTTATGAATTAATTTTATAGGGTAATGACCCAGATCAAACAATTATATCTTAAACTTAATAAACAGTACCATAGTCAACAGAAACATAAAACCATAAATAGCAAATGTAAATAAATGTAGTACAGTTGTCTGGAAGGACCATCTTAGTAGTGATGACATTTTAGCACCAATTAGCACCCGTCATCACACTATCTTTCAAAAATACTGAATTTCCTTTAATAATGCTTTGTATAGTCAACTTTACAAAAACATGTAAATAAATAAAAAACAAACCTATAATTAGCCTACACATAATATGGGAAATTTAAGAATATGAAGAAGTGAAGTGTTTGAGATGCACATATTTCTGTCTTACGAACTCTTTTATAAATGAAGAAAGCATATGCTCTGTTTTAAGTCAATAAAGTATACTAAATATCCTGAGTGAGATCCTACTGTGTAGACCAGGGGTCCGTTCTTCGTATGTTGCTTAAAACATCCGAGATCACGTAAAATATGTACGATTTAGCAAAAATTGTATGAATTCGTACGAATTAGCCACCTCGTAAAATTCGTACAAATTGCTGTGAGATCGGGTTGGCTCATCGCTGCAACCTTTCATGCAATATTATGTAATAATCAACACTTTTCATGGTTAGTTAATCTCAAAAGATGGTAATGGTAAACGCACTAAAAGTTTTCGAGAAAGTTACACATGTAATATTTATTTCATATGCAAAGATGTTAGCCAATCATAGCAGTGGGCGTTTATATTGAAGTCTCACAGCAGACTGTGATTTTTTTGTTTCGATTTTTTTAAAAATTGATTGTTAATCTGAGCGGTCCAAGACTTGGCTACTTTTTTGTTTTCCACCTGAATGCTCAAATTTCTTTTGACTCAATTCAACAATGTTAAGTGGTTAAAAAAAAATAAAAAATTCCTATGGCCACCCATAGGAAATGAATGGGGAAATACTATAATTCAAAGCAATTCTTTTTTTTCATTTGTCCAATAAAAATAAATAAAACGTACTCGGTTACTAACGTAACCACGGTTCTCTCTAGAAGAGGGAACGAGTACTGCGTTTTTGTAAATACGCTACGGGAAAAGTCTCTTTTCACGAAATACTGAAGCAAAAAATTATCCTTAATTTTCATACATGTAAAGCGCGTTGCAGCAGTACTCAGCTATGGCGAGACGGCTTGCTCGCTCATTGGCTGCTCTGCGGCAACTGCATAAGCCTATCGAGCGAGGCCTGAGGTGACGTCAGGCCAATGAGGGCGCTTCGCGCCCTCCTTGCCATTTCCCGCCGAGACGGGTGTGGCTAACCTCTATAAAAGGAGCTCGAAAAGGCTGATTCACTTGATTTTCATCGCCGAAGCGAACCAGAGTGAACCGTACGCACGGCAGAGAACGCAGTACTCGTTCCCTCTTCTAGAGAGAACCGAGGTTACGTTAGTAACCGAGTACGTTCTCTTACGAGAGTCCTCTCGTACTGCGTTTTTGTAAAAACGCAACGGGAACCCCTTGTAAAACGCCGTGCGTGCTGGGATAAAAACACTGATCACTGGAAGCTAAGCCAGGTGTACAGTGCATAACCACCAGATAGACTCACAAAGAATCTGGGAATAAGGGAGGGGGACCTTAATTCCCTATACTGTAGCGTCCGCAGACGTAAACATGACCTCACAGAGAGAGTCTAGAGACAAGAGGGTATTCCCTCCGTCCTTATATGGTCGCGTCAGCAGACGCGAATATGACATCACATAGACAGGGTGGGGAACCTGAACTAAATGTGGGAAATGTGGGTCTTGCACAATTCTGCCCATAAGACAGTCGGTAGCGCGTTGCGCATGCGATTTCAGTGTTCTAGTTAAACAGCTGAATCGACTACACCGATAGTAGCTTAGCCTGCAAGGCGGGAACCTCTAGGTTGTAAAACCTAATAAATGTAGACGGCGAGGCCCAGCCTGCCGCCGTACATATATCCTGTAAGGAAATCCCGCTGGACCAAGCCCACGAGGAGGCAACGCCCCTCGTGGAGTGCGCTCTAACTCCCAACGGGCACTGGAGGCCCTTGACAGTATAAGCCAGCGCTATGGCGTCAACTATCCATCTGGATAAGCTCTGTTTCGAAACAGCCATTCCCTTGGAACGTCCACTGAACGAGACAAAGAGCTGCTCAGTCTGTCTGAAGACAGCAGAGCGGGACACGTAAGCTCTTAAAGCACTGATAGGGCAAAGAAAACTTGAGTCCCCTTCCTCACTGCCCGGACTCATCAGCACTCATCTCATTCACCTGTGTCTTATCTTGTTTCACTCACACCATAAATACCTTGTTTTCACATTCACTCAGAGCGAAGTCTTGTTTTACTGTTACTACATTTCTGAGCGTTATTTACCCGTGTTTGATTCTTGTTTTGCTGACCTTGGACTGTTTCACCGTTTCCTGATCGTTTCTCTGCCTGGCCTGACTCGGATTGTTTATTGGACTCTGATTATTGCTGCCTGCCCTGACCTCTGCCTGTTATTTGGATATTCTCTGTGTTTCCTCCTTTGATCTGTTTGCTGTTGATGACCTTGCCTGTACGACTACTCTGTAAATAAACTGCATTTGGATCTTCACCTTTGAGTCTCGGAGCCGTTTCATAACAGAAGACTTCGCCAACATGGATCCAGCAGTGAGACTTATGCGTCTCCGTCAAGGAGATCGATCAATGGAGGATTATGTAATTGACTTTTTGGAGCTGGCTCACTTGACCTGCATGGAAGAGGTATGCTTAATGATATTTTTTCGAGGAGGATTATCTGAGCCGCTCAGTTCAAGCATGCCTCTGCACAATCCTCATTGGACTCTTGGACAGTATATGAACTTGGCCCTGCAATTAAGCGATTCAGCTTTTACTGTGGGTTTGGCGGACAAGGAGCCCCGCGACCCCACAGTACCTACCAAGTCTGAGTCCGTTCACGCCAGTCCAGCCGAGCCCGCACTTCACGCCAAATCTGCCGAAGCCAAGGCAGTATGCGTCATGCCCGCCGCGCCTGAGACAGCAAGCGACATGCCCGCCAAGCTAGAGCCTTCACCGCTGGTCTCGTCCAGCACAGAGCCCTCTTCACCGCTGGTCCTGTCCAGCCCAGAGCCCTCTTCGCCGCTGGTCCTGTCCAGCTCAGAGCCCTCTTCATCGCTGGTCCTGCCCAGCTCAGAGCCCTCTTCGCCGCTGGTTCCGTCCAGTTCAGAGCCCTCTTCATCGCTGGTCCTAACCAGCTCAGAGTCCTCTTCGCCGCTGGTCCTACCCAGCTCAAAGCCCTCGCTGACCCTGGTCCCGTCAAGCTCAGAGTGCGCTGATCCTGATCCAGAGACTGAGCTTCACATCACTTCTGCCGATCCAGAGACTGAGCTTCACGTCACTTCTGCCGACCCAGAGACTGAGCTTCACGTCACTTCTGCCGACCCAGAGACTGAGCTTCACGTCACTTCTGCCGACCCAGAGACTGAGCTTCACGTCACGTCAGCCGATCCAGAGACTGAGCTTCACGTCACGTCCGCTCGCCAAGAGTCTCGTCCCGCCGAGACTGAATCTGTTCCTGAGCCTGAATCTGATCCTGATACTGAGCCTGAATCTGTTCCTCTTCCTCTTTCTGCGCCTGTGTCTTCGGACAAGATGGCCGACTCCACGCCTGTGTCTTTGGACAAGATGGCCGACTCCACGCCTGTGTCTTCGGACAAGATGGCCACCGCCGAGCCAGTGTCTCAGGACAAGATGGTCTCCGCCGAGCCAGTGTCTCAGGACAAGATGGTCTCCACCGAGCCAGTGTCTCAGGACAAGATGGTCTCCGCCGAGCCAGTGTCTCAGGATAAGATGGTCTCCGCCGAGCCAGTGTCTCAGTATAAGATGGTCTCCGCCGAGCCAGTGTCTTCAGACAAGATGGCTGCCGCTGAGCCGGTGTCTGTTCCTGTCTCTGTGTCTGTTCCTGTCCCTGAGCCGGTGTCTGTTCCTGTCTCTGTGTCTGTTCCTGTTCCTGAGCCGGTGTCTGTTCCTGTGCCATGGTCGCCTCCCTGGCCGCCTGAAGGGTCGTCTCCTCCCTGGCCGCCTGAAGGGTCGTCTCCTCCCTGGTCGCCTGAAGGGTCGTCTCCGCCCTGGT
This sequence comes from Abramis brama, assembly GCF_963993115.1. NCBI lineage: Eukaryota > Metazoa > Chordata > Actinopteri > Cypriniformes > Leuciscidae > Abramis > Abramis brama. Next base: position 36,621,551 of record NC_139964.1, on the reverse strand, counting down.
CTCCTGCACAGCCTGCTCCGCCCTGGTCTCCTGCACAGCCTGCTCCGCCCTGGTCTCCTGCACAGCCTGCTCCGCCCTGGTCGCCTGCACAGCCTGCTCCGCCCTGGTCACCTGCACAGCCTGCTCCGCCCTGGCCTTCTGCCCTACCGCAGTCTCAAGGTCCTCTTCCGCTCCACGGACCTGGCCCTCCATCCCGCCCCCGGGTCCGCCTCCGGGCCACCTCCCACCTGGACAGTTTTGGAGCGTCTGGAAGCCGCTCTTTGGGGAGGGGCTATGTAACGATAACCAGCTGGAGTGCCCTCGAGAGCCACCAGAGGGCGCTCCACAATAGACTATGATCACTTCCTCACAAACTACATTTCCCATAACTCACTGCCCGGACTCATCAGCACTCATCTCATCTGCACTCTGCACTCTGTCTTATCTTGTTTCACTCACACCATAAATACCTGGTTTTCACATTCACTCAGAGCGAAGTCTTGTTTTACTGTTACTACATTTCTGAGCGTTATTTACCCATGTTTGATTCTTGTTTTGCTGACCTTGGACTGTTTCACCGTTTCCTGATCGTTTCTCTGCCTGGCCTGACTCGGATTGTTTATTGGACTCTGATTATTGCTGCCTGCCCTGACCTCTGCCTGTTATTTGGATATTCTCTGTGTTTCCTCCTTTGATCTGTTTGCTGTTGATGACCCTGCCTGTACGACTACTCTGTAAATAAACTGCATTTGGATCTTCACCTTTGAGTCTCGGAGCCGTTTCATAACAACTACGGTCTTCTGGCTATTGAGATTTTTCCTTTTTTGTTAATTTTATACCAACATATGTCACCGGATGTCCTTAAAGTCACCAGATTTTTAGGTTTTGGCTGTCTGAACCTAATGGAATGTTTTTTTTTTCTACTTAAGTAAAATATTATATATTACATAAAAATAAGCATATTTTACATTAAAAAGGTGTAGAGGTAAATAAATTAAAAAATACCTCAAAAATCACAAAATTGCATAAATTGATAGATTTTATTTTATCGAAGATGGTGATATGGTGTTTATTGAACACCTGAGACCTTCGTGCCCACATTTGTGCACAAAGGATGAATTTAGGGGCTGCAACACAAAGGATGATTGAGGGTTAAAACAGAACGTTCAAATCAGGGTATTTCTAAATTATGAAAAATTATGTAAAAATCATACTAACATAAGTGCACCTCAGGAAACTATATAAAATAATAATAAAAAAATGCAGTTTATGACCCCTTCAAGCACTATGATAATCCCTGGATTTATCCTTTTGGCCTTTAGCTTCTGATACATTTATGAGATATTTTTTTCTTTTCTGTATTTCACCAAATAGCCTTTTGATTTTGGAAAAACATTTCTCCATCTCACCTTTTTATAATCTTATTGTCCCTACATTCATCAGTTTTGGAGGTTTCAGATTATTTTCATTACTTTGTGTTGTTGCTTGGTAGACACAAGTGCATTGATAGTGGTTGCGTCTGTTCTCAATTTTCAGCTGCAGACAGCAGGAGGAACAGATTTGATGGTCGTAGCAGCTGAAGGAATGTCTAAAGGCCAAGAAAGGTTGAAGCTGTACAAGTAACCCACATGGAAATAACCTATATAAACATATATGTTTTAATATAGGTTTTGATATAGGTTTTTAATATATGTGACATATATAAAATTGGCCGTTTTCCTATATTATATGTATATATGCACATATATGTACATATATGTGTACATATATATTTGTGCATACATGTACCTATATAGGTACATATATGCACGTATATATGCACCTATATGTTCACCTATATATGCACCTATATGTTAAAATTAAAATTAAAAGTAAAATTATTAAAATCCATAGGCAACATAAATAAAAGCCCAAAATGTAGAAATTTACATTATTTATTTACTTAAGAACAATCAAATAGTACAAGAACAAAAATAAGACAAAAAACTGAACAGAAAAAAAAATATGTATCTATATATACATATATCATATATCTATAATATATGTTATCTTTTTGATCTTCTCAGCTCCGTGAGCTTCGAATCGATAGATGTGCCTATCTGAGCTAGGCATCATTTATGACAGTTGCCAAAGTGAGATATGAGCTACAAAATGACCAGATCCTGCCATGAGCTATATAGGAGACATATCTTGTATGTACATATAGGGCTTATATGTGGATCTAAAGAAGCAATACAGGAGACCTATATGGCCTGTATATGCACATATATGCACCTCAATTTTGCCTGTATGTGGCATATATACGCATATATGCAGCATATATATTATCATATATGTGCATATATGCTGTATATAGGTTTCATATATGCGCATATATCCTCATATAGGTTCTTTCCATGTGGGAAGAGCTTAGTTTAGAGGCCCAGTTGTTACTGTATTGATTTCATAGATTTGTGATTGAAAAACATATAATTTCCTAGATTACTTAAAAAAAAAAAATAATAATATATATATATATATATATATATATATTTAATTTTTGTATTTATTTAAATTCAGTTTAATACATTTCAGTAGAAATGCATCTGCAAAATTCTTTTACAAATTGCAAAGGTTTGTTCGCTTGTAATGCACAAACCTCTATAGGGAAGCAATCATGCTCTAACTTGTGTAGCAGACTGCACTTCCTGTCTCCAGGGCTGATGGAGGCAGATAGAACAGCTGCTCCGTGAATGGACAGATATGTCTTAATCATCCGGCCCAGTTGAAATGAAAGGTCTTTAATGTACATGTGACAACAAAAGTTAGACACTACACATTTCATAAAGACATCATTCTGAGAATGTTATACCATAATGGCAATTAGCAGCACTATAACTACTGACTTCATAATTTAGTATTAAACGTTTATGTGGAATTTTATCTCAGATGATCAAAATCAAGGCACGGTTTCTAAAAAAAAGAACTAAATTAAAGTATTTACTTTATCAAAGTACATTTATATACTTTGATAAAAATGACTGTTTAGAGTTCATGAAAAAAAATAGAAATAAAACTTCAAAAACATCTCAATTGCCTCAGCATGCAGTGCTGCTTTGTTTCCTGCATGGATGGCAGTCATCACTATATTGTCACAGATTAAGAGACTCAGAGAAGATGAACTCAAGTCCAGGTTTATTGGAGGTACAGTAGGTGAACACCGTGGTAACAGGTGAGTAGAACTGATTTGAAAAATAACAGTCAGGAGAATGTCAGAGGAATCACACAAGGAAATAACAACAGGCAACAGAGGAATGAGGAAACAACAGAAAATCCACAGAGTAAAACACAGGTGAGTAATCCACGAGTACACCAGGGTCCTTACAATGATACAATGAAGAGACAGACAACAAAGAAAGACATCAAGGCACGTCCGAATCCAATGTTATTGCTCCTGAGATATGTTCAACTAACCGATTTTTGAAGACAGCATAGATGTATCCTTTGCTGCCCTTGATATCCCACAATCCTGTGCTTTCCATTGCTTGACAGCTAAGCTAAAAAAATAAATATAGTAAATATGAAAGTTACGGTTGGTGGTCATGTTTCTGTGTAAATGTACGTTTTTGACCAATGTTTTCCACTTTTAAAGTCATTTCTAATGAGAAATTATATTAAAGTAATTAAATATTTACTTAAATATTACCAAAGTTCACTCTATAGATCATAAAACCGTAACACTGCCTCAGAGGTCTGTATAGTCTTTGATTGCTGGTAGATGAGGAGCAGGTGTAAGGGAGTAATTAGTCTGGGGAGAATGAGCAGTGTTCATGGAGTCGGAGAGCTGGGTGGAGTGGGATGTGACGTGATCCTTGAATAAAAACAAGTCCAGCAGGTTTATGGTCCTTCAATATAGGGACAGAGAAAATGAAACTCTTCAACTGGAACCTGGACCTGGATTAGTTGCTTCCAAAATGAGAGGTGAGAGAAAGAGCATGTAGGCTACACATATTCAATGATTTAAAGCTTGTGTAAGCTAACTAACGGGCACAAAATAGTAATACAAGATAAACAAGGAATAGGTATGAACAAAAAGGGTGAGTGCTTGCCTATATCTTAACAAATTGAAACAGACTATAAGTGAAATACTAATCATTGAAATAATTTGAAAGCTTTGTAATCCACTTTAAAAGTATTGCTTTTTGATAAAATATATTCATCAAACGCCTGATTTTTACTCTTTTTCATATTTAAAAACAAGAACAACTGTTTTCACTTAACTTTCCCAACAGATATGGACAACAATGAGACTTCTAATGGACAAATATCAAAAATGTCAAGGGGCTTGACTTTTCTGCACTACTTTTTGATTGCATTTGTTATACTCCTTGTTGGAGTATGGATACACCAGGTATGTATGGCATTTAATACAGCCAGAAACCATATAATTATGGGTATGCTCCATTTCCTTGATACACCACTTCGCCATTTTAAGTGAGATTACAAATGACGGAGCATATAAGTTCAGTACAAAGAGCACCGGACAAAGAAACAATTCTTGATCACTTCACAGGAAGTGGAGAGGAACATTTACTTAGTAGTCATTGCAAACCACCACCTCAGTACTACAGGAAGTTGATCTAAAATTAATGAGATGTATTTGGGTCTCTGGTATCATTGAAGAGTTTAATGAAGCTTAGATGTGGTTTTATATAAAGCAATTTATACAATTTATAAATGTAATTAAATATAATATATATTTTACATAAATACACATGGGTGTATTATGTTTATACATTTGATTCATATTATAAACATTTATATTTGATTAATATTATAGATTAACACTTTAATTTAGGGTCCAATTCTCACTATTAACTAACTATGCATATTACTAGGATATTGGCTGTTTATTAGTATTTATAAAGCACATATTAATGCCTTATTCTGCATGATTAAGCATATTAAGCAGTAATTATGAGTTTACTGAGGCAAAAGTCGTAGTTAATTGTTACAATTTCGGTTGAAGCAGAGGCAGAAGCAGGATCTAAGTGCAGCAGTAATATTTAATAAACAGTCTCAAACTAAACAAAATAAACTCAGAACAAAAACCAGAACAACCTACACATGCAATGTAAAATAACTGATAAAGAACAAGACAGAACAGGGTATAAATAGACAGAACTAAAGAGACAAATTAACAAGACACACCTGAACTGAACTAACTAATCAATAAGTAACTATGGAAACAAACAGGCAGGGGCGGAGGAAGACTAAACTGAACTAATAAACAGAACACAGACAAAGACAGAAATCAAAACAGACTGACAATGTAACATTAATACTGAGAGTGATAATAGAATATTAGTAGTTAGAATTGGACCATAATCTAAAGTGTGACCATATTATAACTGAAAGTTATGTGAGTTTCATCTGTGCTTGTTCCAAGGTGTTCCTTGTTTCTCAAGTGAAGTTAACTTTGACAAATCCCACTCAGTGAGGATGTGAACAAACTAATATGTGATATATGTGAAAAGATGTATAATATTATGTTCTTAACTTTCAGATACATGACACCAAACAAAATCAACAAAACCCCAATTCAAGTGATTTAGGTACTGTTTTTTTTTTTTTATCTCAAATACTGGTCTTAAAATATTGATTGATATAATACATACTTTTATTTATACCTTTATGGTGAATAAGACAGTATATGAGGGCTAAATTAAAAGTAATTCTTACTAATCAACCAGGTGAACCGCTCCGAATTCTTTTGGTTGGAATGACAGGGGCAGGAAGAAGTGCAACAGGCAACACCATCCTGGGAAAGAAGGTTTTTAAATCCGAGATATCATCATCCTCTTTGACTAAGCAATGTGAAAAAAATAATGCAACAGTTAATGGAAGAAATATATTAGTTATTGACACCCCGGGTCTGTTTGACACCAGCTTAACTACAGCTGAGGTGGTCAACAGAATTAAGCATTGCATTTTACTCTCTGCTCCTGGTCCACATGTCTTCTTAGTTGTGATTCAGCTGGGCAGATTCACAGATGAAGAGGCAGAAGCTGTTAAAATCATTCAAGCAGTTTTTGGTGAGGAAGCCTCTACATACACCATGGCACTGTTCACTCATGGAGATCGATTGCAGGACAAGAACATTCACACATTTGTGCGGGACAGCCCAAAACTGCTCAGTTTTATCAAAACATGCAGTGGAAGATTCCATGTGTTCAACAATGAAGAACAAAATCCTGAACAGGTTGTTCAGTTGTTTGAACAGATTGACAAAATAGTTACTGGGAATTATGGGCAACATTACACCAGTGAGATGCTTGAAATAGAGAAAGCGATTGAGGCGGAAAAATATCACATCCTGAAAGAGAATGAGGAGCAGAGAAAGAATGAAACAGAAGCTCTGAGGGCTAAACTTGAGGGTGAAGCTTTTGAAAAAGCTAAAGAAAAACTGGACAATGAATTTGAACAGCAGGCACAATGGCAAGCTGAGAAAAATGTTCGTATGCGAAATCGTGGGTTCTCTTTTCTTAATAATGTAAGAACTTATTTTTTTCCAAAAGAAACCTGAATCTTGAAAAGAGCAAAAATAAAAAATCTAAATTGCTCACTTGTTCGCAAAAAAAAAAAAAAATTGTTTATATATATATATTTGCTTTATCCTTTATTTTACCAGGAATAATCCCATTGATATATAAATATTTTCTACCAGGGAATCCTGGCCAAAATTGTCAGCACAAAATTTTCACATAAACAGATAAAACAAAACAAAAAGTCTTATCAGCAATCATAAGAAATATTACGAACAAATACATACAAATGTTTCCTTCAGGTAGTACTCCAAAAGGTTTCTAAAAATATTTAAAGATGGAAGTGCCTCTAACAATATTCTCATGAATATTCTGCATTTCATTCCATAACCGAGGTACGGTGGCCAAGAGAGCTCAACGCGCTGCAACTGAAGAAAACACATACATACAATATACAAAATGTATTAACAATATGTTCAATGTCATTAGAATACTAATAAGAAAGGAACAATGATCTGAAAACTAAAATAATAAAAAAATAGAGAAAAGGAACATGAGGGAAAGATATTAATCTATACATCAGTTACATTGTACAAATTTTGTCATGTTATGTTTAAATAAGTTTCATAATAAATGTTAGGTATTGCAGGGTCCAAAGATGAGACACTCACACACAGATATATAATGCATATTTTAAAAACTTTTCTTGTATAAAATGTATATTTATTTGCAACAGTTATGTTAAAAGCAATAATAAGACATTTCTGGTAATAACAGCTATTCAGCTGATGGACATCGTGCTGCGTTGTCATGTGAACATCCCAGCTGTAAATAATGAGGAAATTACATTGTCTTTCGTTGCTTCCTTCATTAAGTGCGTTCAAAACGGCTAATGTTACATAATGGCCCACAAGTGCCCTGCTCACTCCAAAGTGCCCACTTCACGGGCACTGCCGTCTGCTCTTCGAAGGAAGTAGGGCATAGGGATGCTCATGAGCAATAAGCACGTCCCAGCCGGGTTCGTCACTTATTGGGGTCCCCTGGAAACATTTCTGTTGTGGTGTGTGCTATTTGCAGCGCATTTCTGTATTTGGTTGTGTTGAGTATTTGGAGCATACTCAATGTGTTGTGAAGCTGATGAAGATGTTTTCATAATTTGCATGTGTTTTCTTCAGTTGCAGCGCGTTGAGCTCTCTCAGCCACCGTACCTAGGAGCATAAAAGGAAAATTTTGCCAAACTCAGAAAATGCTCTAAGAACAATAAAAAGTAATTTAGAAGGCCTAGTCCTATGATTACTGTGGTATACTATGATAAGAGATTATATAAGTTGGCAATTTACCTAATAAAGCCTTAGCAATAAGCAGCAGCATGTACATTTTTCTCCTTTGGTACAAGGAGGACCAACCAACCAATTTGGACTCATTTTAAATTAAGTAGCGTATTAAGTAACTCTGATTACTTATAACTTATAATGTGATGTAATTGACTATAATAATTATACTTTTCAATTATGTATTGAGGGAAGATTATGGTATTGTACTTCTACATCTGCCATAGGTATAGCAACAGCATGTTCCATCATTCATATTGTCACCCTTATGTTCAGTTTTTTTGTTATAATGGACTTTTTGTTTGCATTCACTAATTTCTGTCTCCCTTTGTTCATGTTCCCGCCAATCCTTGGTCGCTATGGTTTCTGTCATTATGAGTTCATGTTTATCAGCTGTATTATCCTAAATTACCTCGTTTGTATTCACTTCTTAGGTTTCTCCTTTACCGTCATTGAATATCCGGTCGTGTTATATGTGTGTGTTATTCTACTACCTGTTTGGATCGCTACCCGTTTGGTTTATAAGTAAACTTTGTGTTGGAACCTTAGTCTTCTGTGTCTTCATCTGTCTGCCTGCATACACCGTAACACATACACATTACATTAAAGAAATATGTTTGATCATATGATCACGGCCTCACTACCACTTTACAGTTTAAGCTATAGGCACTCCACAGCAAATAAAGTTAATTTGATGAGCCATAAATTACACCTTGTAAAGTAAATATGCCATATGACATGAATAACTTCAATTACTGAAACTGTGAACTAAAAAAGGCAAGGGAAAAAGGGGTTGGCTTTGAACGTTCAGCTCCTCATGACATGTTACCCAGAACTACTGTTGGGAACACAGCTGGCCTGAAAGGAACAGCTGGCCAGCACTGACTGGCAGTGGTGTAGCAGACGAGCACGCAGGGTAAAGCAGATGTTTTTGGTGGGTCATGATTAGGCATGTGACTGTATCCATTTTTTATGTTTTGATAATTGCTTAAGCTTTTATCATGATATACAGTATGGCGATATTGAAGTTGCAAAACAAATATTTTCATACTTTAACAGGTTTAATAATTTCTTCCTCAAAACAAAATAACTCTATGCACTTTTTTGTGTATTGCTTTATTGTATTGAAATGTTCAAAGTAAACAAATGTTTCAAAAAGATTAAAGTGCAAATCAGTAAAAAAGAACAATAGGTAACTGTCACATTTTGAGGTTTTTTTTATCTCTTTTTTTTTTCCTGTTCTGTTCATGCCTGAGTTTTATGGTTCGTTTGTTAAATAGTTCTATTCATCTTCCATTCCCTGCATGTTTGTCTCCATGGATACTCATTGTTTGATTCATTTAGTTCAGGTGCTCCTCCTTTAGCTACCCTTGTTTGCTCACCCCATTTTTACCCTCAGTTTTGGTTTGCCCTTTGTTCTGGTATTAGTTGTGTATTTGCTATTTAGTTTAAGCTGTTGAGTTATTTCTCCTCCGATTCCCGTCTTCTGTTTGTGAACTTAAATTAAACTTCCTTGGATTTTGATTCCTGCTTCCAGTGAGTGTCTGAACCAAACAGTATGACAGTAAAACTTTACAATGAGCTCTCATTAGTTATACATCAACTATAACATTAACAATGAGAAATAGCATTTGTTACAGAAGTTATTCTTTGTAAACGTTAGTTAAAAAAACAACTGATCGTTAGATCATGTTATCTCAGGTCCATTAAATAATACAGTTACAACTTTTGATTTGAATAATGTGTTATTAATGTTCAGATTAACCACCTAATAAATGCTTTAGAAGTAGGCTATTGCTCATTGTCAGTTTATGTTAATTAATGAAGTAACTAATGTTAATGAATTGTAAAGTGTTACCGAACAATAAAGAATCAGAACATTTTCAAACAATAACTATAGGGCAGGTTGTAGTCCAGATTAGAATGTAAAAAAGTTTAAATTTGAAAATAAATAGCCTATTAATAAGTCTTTAAGTATTTGGTCCCTCAAGAAAAACATTGTGAATACAAAAATATGAATGGCTGTTTGCATGGGTGTGAATTTCATCCAACAGTTGGGGTTGAAATTGTACTTGTAAGGATATGTGTACACAAAGGAAAGCCTTAGTATTATTAAGCTACAGTATTAAACAAGCTAGATAACGTTATAATCGTTAACATATAGCAGACTCATAGAAAAATACATTTTTGTCATAACTAATTTATTAATGACTCAGCATCATCTGTATAACTCTTTCAATATATCAGAACCTTCTGCTTTATTCTAGCTTCATGCGTTCTTTTTTTTTTTTTTAATCAACACTTGAATGTGGGTAAGGTTACTAAAAAAAAGCAACATTTTGAGCAAAAGGCTGAGAAAATCTTGTTTTTGTAACCCACCAGTCAACCCTCAGATTTACACCTATGGCTGTTTGAAACAAAATACTGTTCAGAAACAGTGGGTTACCAATGTAATGGCTGCATTTCTATTGAACCATAAGCGCCATCTGCTGTCAGTGATTAACTTATGTTTGGAGCATAAGGCCCATAAGAAATCCTCCCAAATGTGAATTCATGGAGTGAAACCAAACCAATAGGAAGCTGTCTGAAAGGGATGTCTGTACTAACCCATATTTTATCCAAAAAACATCAAACCACAGCTCGACTCTCCTGTTTCCACCAATGCAGTTCATCAGGATCTCCATGTAAGGAAGATGTAGGCTGAGTGGAATCCATAAGCGGGTCTTTATTAAAGGATCTGAGCATAAAATCCAAACACTAGTCACAACTCGTAGTCAGGTCACAGGCCTTGGTCGAAGCACAGGTAAAACAATCCAATAGCAGACAAATCCAAAAAACAGCAATCCAAAAGCATGAGTCAAAAGGCAAAACAATGGTCATAACAGCAGTCATCAAAAGAGAATGGTAGAACGCTTATAAGGCAGAGAACTGGCAATACTTCGCAATAAGGCAGTGATAGCACATGGCTTAAAAACAGGGTGACAGGAAACGACAAGACAGGAAATTATGTGGCAGGAACAGAAAGTAACAGAGTTCAATATTCAGGTGATGGCTTCCTCTGATGGACATGGTGCCTGATCAAACGTTACACTCCAAAGAGTCAGTATTCATGGTCGGGCTGCTATAGCCAAACCTTTGATGTGTGCGCAGTATACAAGAGCACTTTAAGTTGAATTGTCCGAGTTCCCAACTGAGCATTTGGTTAATCAGCAAATAAAATCATCAATCTAAGACTATCCATCACCGTATTTGTTTCGCTAGTAAATATATGACATAATGCACCAATATACACAGCAAGACTTGTGACAGAATAGTTTGATGAACATGAAAATTAAGTTGAACATCTATAGATTTGCTTTATGTTTGAACAAACCAGAACAGATGATACAGCATACAGTCAGAATGGTTTCAGCTGCTTGTACAAGAGATCTCAGATAATAAAATCAGCAGATTAAAATCACTTTTAAAAAAACATATATTTGAGTTTGTTTTATCTCAAATTAACCATAAAAAAAATAAACTTGAACAAAAATAAAATACTGAAAGACTTATTTAAAAAGAAAGGCAATCCATGTTTGCTTTAGCTTATTTTAACTAAACTGAGATATTGGCATTTGAAATACATTATACTACAGACATATCTGCCTATGATAAATGCTCTTACAAAAATGATCATCCATCCTTTGGGCGTGGTTTCTCGCGCGTGGCTAACTTAACTTCCTTAAACTGTGTTTAGATACTCTGGAACAGACAACACGAAATCACTGAGGTCCAATAGTGTTTATAAATAACGGGACACACGTTTTTATTCTCTGCTCCGTGGATCATGCATGCAACTGTAGCCATCTAAGACTTTTTGGGAAGTCAGTTAAAATTATTCGCGTGCGTACAAGCAAGTCCCCAGATGACGATCGCCTAGAAGAGAACCTGTCCTAACGATAAGGATATTTCAAAGAACATTTGTTTGAATAACAGAGTGCAAACTAGTAAGTCTAACTTTTAAGCTTATAAATTCTATAATCGTCTTGTAATTGTAGCTAACATTTACTTATTCTCCAGTTGTACCCAGAATTTAAAGTGCTACTGTTTCTTGATTATTAGGATGTGTTAACCAGAGCTTGATAGACAGTCTGACAGAATCAAAAGGTGGGTGTCAATCAGCCCATCAGCTCCCTAGGTCGTGGATCAGTATAACAACAGAGTTCAACAAAAGAACGATTTGTAAAGCTATTTAAAGTATTTCATGATAAATATTTTGTAACATAAACAATTAATTTTAATTTTAATTTATTTTATTTTTTTATTTTTTTTAGAAATGTGTAGCCTATTAAGTTGGCTCGTGCGATTATGTGTCTCAGTCAGAATTTCAGTTAAGGGTCGAGTATCAATGCTCCCTGGTTTTCATGGTGCATTGTGGGACTTTTTAGGGAGCGAACGTTTCAGTGCACTGGAATGATTTTGCGATTGAGGCAACCTTATAATGGCGGACTCTCTGATCAGACACTGAACAAGGAATATGTTGAACTTGATGAGCTTTACATGATGCAATACATATGAAATCCTGTCAGTTCCCATTGTCGTTCTGCTGCTTTCACATATGTACATTTAAGTCCTCAATGTGTTTATCGATAAAAAAAAAAATAAAAAAAAAATCGGTAACACTTTAGAATAATGGTCCGTAGTTAACAAGTAGCTATGCAGGAAGTAATAGGTAGTACTGCATTAACACCGAACTTAATACTATTAACTAATATGGAAGCAATATTAACTAAGCAGTAAGTAATATCTAATTTAGTACAAAGGTAGTTCCTTGGTAGGTATTTGATTATTACTAAAGAAATGTATCCTCACTGAGAACTACTTGTGAACTAAGAAAGAATAACCAATTAATTACTAATCACAAAAGTAACATGTCTAAAAAGTGAACAATTGTGGGTTTTTTTTTTTTTTTACTCTTAACATGGTCATAACATTTCAGAAGCTTGTGCCTCAAATGGGTTCTTAGTGGAAACCAGTTTATGAATATTATATTCCCCCAAATACATTAGCTACAGGTTGAGATTGTGACTACTACTCTTGCCAAAGGATGGACGCATGTTCTCTGTTTATTTCAAACTTAAACATAGAATAATACTAATAATGATAATTTGTTTAAAATTTTAAATAATTAGGAAGTGATGCTGACACTCATGATTGGATTAGTTCACTATTATGAGCTCTTGAGTGTCAGTTCAATATGTCTCAGACTCCAAAGACCTACCTTTATGTTACAGTAGCCGCCTGAGGAGGACTTCTCTTTAGGATATGAATATAAACATTGATGTTCTCTTGTCAAAAACAATTTGCATCCTTAATGAAGAAATTGGCTGCATTTATGTTGCAATAATCGCAAAACCACATCTTCCAGATTACAATGTTTGTTAGAATATTACTAGTGCCTGTACAGTATGTGTTAAATATAAAATTAAATAACTTGTATTACTTGTGAAAAACATGCTAACTCCTCACTAATTACTCAAGCGTTACCTTGGTATCCCGCAGGAACTACTAGTGATGTGGCCCATTATTTTAAAGTGAAAAACATGCTAACTCCTCACTAATTACTCAAGCGTTACCTTGTTATCCCGCAGGAACTACTAGTGATGTGGCCCATTATTTTAAAGTGAAAAACATGCTAACTCCTCACTAATTACTCAAGCGTTACCTTGTTATCCCGCAGGAACTACTAGTGATGTGGCCCATTATTTTAAAGTGAAAAACATGCTAACTCCTCACTAATTACTCAAGCGTTACCTTGTTATCCCGCAGGAACTACTAGTGATGTGGCCCATTATTTTAAAGTGAAAAACATGCTAACTCCTCACTAATTACTCAAGCGTTACCTTGGTATCCCGCAGGAACTACTAGTGATGTGGCCCATTATTTTAAAGTGAAAAACATGCTAACTCCTCACTAATTACTCAAGCGTTACCTTGTTATCCCGCAGGAACTACTAGTGATGTGGCCCATTATTTTAAAGTGAAAAACATGCTAACTCCTCACTAATTACTCAAGCGTTACCTTGGTATCCCTTGTTAACTACTAGTGCAGCCTGGTCTCATTGTAATGCGTAGGTATTAATACGTAATTTTCTCAAAGATAGAAAACATACTTTTTTGTACGTTTCGATGCTGAAACGTATAACGTTAATATGGACGTATCTGCAACGTTTAAACGTAACATTATTACGATTTTACAGCTAAAAAATGTAAACTATTTACTAATATTTCATATCATAACGATATCTGTATAATTTCCCTTTTACCATTTTATAGATTATAAATGTAAGATCTCTTAACCCTACTCCCACACCTAAACATACCCATTTTATTGACAAAATTAAAAGGATAAAACTTAATGGACAGATATGTGTAGGGAAATGGCAGTTTTATTAACAATATAGCATTAAAACATAGTAAAACTAATCCTACCCCTAACGTTACCCCTAACAATTTCTGTAAACTAAGTTACGTAGGCTAGAATTATAAAGAAAAACAACAGACAGGTATAATCACAATCATTTATTTATTGAGAAAATATCAAAACCGGTACCAAAAGTTGTTCACATGACGATGTGTCACAGTCCTCTCTGGCAGAATTGTATGAGGTAACGTTACAGAGCAGAATATAAATTATTAATCCATGAAAATGTTAATCCGGTTTCGGTTGCTGTTCGCTCTGTGAAGGCGCGCGCGCTTCTCCAATTCAAATATAGTACACCAATTTAAACACGGCATGTCGTAATCTGTGACGAAGCATGCGAGAGCCAATAAGCGTCTGATATCACTGCCGTAAAACATGTCGTAACGTTTCGGGAGAAGCATCAAGCTAATAAAATTGATATATTTTGTGAATTTATGTTGTGTTTTAGTGTATTATGGGTCTATAGGAGAAAATACCTTTTGTGTCTCACAGTAAATAAAACACAAAATGGTTAAACGATTAAAGAAGTTATTTTTAAGGTTTTAAAGTGTATTCTTGTTTAACACCATATAGGCTAATCATCCGAAACGAATTTGCAGGAGAAGGCATGAACAGAGCGAAATGTTATTATTTATGAGTAACGTTAAACTGTATTAATAAATGTGACTGAAAATTTAATTGATAAGACAATTGAATGCAATAGAGTCAAAACATTAATTTTGAGTAATTAGTGAGGAGTTGGCATGTTTTTCACTTTAAAATAATGGGCCACATCACTAGTAGTTCCTGCGGGATACTAAGGTAACGCTTGAGTAATTAGTGAGGAGTTAGCATGTTTTTCACTTTAAAATAATGGGCCACATCACTAGTAGTTCCTGCGGGATAACAAGGTAACGCTTGAGTAATTAGTGAGGAGTTAGCATGTTTTTCACTTTAAAATAATGGGCCACATCACTAGTAGTTCCTGCGGGATAACAAGGTAACGCTTGAGTAATTAGTGAGGAGTTAGCATGTTTTTCACAAGTAATACAAGTTATTTAATTTTATATTTAACACATACTGTACAGGCACTAGTAATATTCTAACAAACATTGTAATCTGGAAGATGTGGTTTTGCGATTACCGCAACATAAATGCAGCCAATTTCTTCATTAAGGATGCAAATTGTTTTTGACAAGAGAACATCAATGTTTATATTCATATCCTAAAGAGAAGTCCTCCTCTGGCGGCTACTGTAACATAAAGGTAGGTCTTTGGAGTCTGAGACATATTGAACTGACACTCAAGAGCTCATAATAGTGAACTAATCCAATCATGAGTGTCAGCATCACTTCCTAATTGTTTAAAATTTTAAACAAATGATCATTATTAGTATTATTCTATGTTTAAGTTTGAAATAAACAGAGAACATGCGTCCATCCTTTGGCAAGAGTAGTAGTCACAATCTCAACCTGTAGCTAATGTATTTGGGGAAATATAATATTCATAAACTGGTTTCCACTAAGAACCCATTTGAGGCACAAGCTTCTGATATGTTATGACCATGTTAAGAGTTAAAAAAAAAAAAACCCACAATTGTTCACTTTTTAGACATGTTACTTTTGTGATTAGTAATTAATTGGTTATTCTTTCTTAGTTCACAAGTAGTTCTCAGTGAGGATACATTTCTTTAGTAATAATCAAATACCTACCAAGGAACTACCTTTGTACTAATTTAGATAATACTTACTGCTTAGTTAATATTGCTTCCATATTAGTTAATAGTATTAAGTTCGGTGTTAATGCAGTACTACCTATTACTTCCTGCATAGTTACTTGTTAACTACAGACCATTATTCTAAAGTGTTACCAAAAAATCAATAGGCTAAGTCTACAATGGCTTTTTCCTGCTGTCTGGACTTTAAAATAAATTAAAATTCTAGAACTGTGTCATTTACCAGAAGCACATTTCTGTGAAGTTATGCTTAATTTGACTGCAAATGCCATGTCCATAATGCTGGAATAACCCATATCTGCATTATTGTTTGTGCTTTTTTCAGCTGACCTGGGTGGAAAAGAATAATTGAATAACAGTGATGGAGCAAAGAGAACCATCAGATTCAGAAAAGGTATCGTTATTTTTTTTTTTAATTCTTTGTTTTGTTAAAAATACATTGTTAGATAAGCTTTGCCCTAATGCAATAATAATAATAATAATAATAATAATAATCCCCCAATTGAAATCCAGCGGTTTAGTGCTCACTATTTTCATAAATACTATAATATTATTAAGTTAGGAAATGTCAGAAGACAATGGTGAAGAGGAGCAGCTCATCTGATACGACTGCATGTAAATGCATTTATGTGGCAAATCCCATCGGTTTGGACACTTTCCTGTATGCAGTTGTAGGGTCCATTAAAAAAGATTGGTAGTGAAATTGTCCCTCCAGGTTCTCCGTCCAAACACAAGCAGCGATCTCACTCACCTGAGTTCTAATCATGCACACCAGTCATCGCCACTGCAGTCAGGACACTTTAAAGTGGTAGTTCACCCAAAAATGAAAATTCTGTCAGTAATTACTCACCCCCATGTTGTTCCAACCCCGTAAGACCTTCGTTCATCTTCGGAACACAAATTAAGATATTTTTGATTAAATCTGAGAGCTGTCTCATTCCTCTATAGGCTTCTATTTAATTGAAACTTGCCAGCCCAGAAACTTGTGTCTAGATTTCTCAAAATCAGTTTTACATAGGCCTAATTGTTATTATCTTTTCAGCATGCAGAATGTTCCCCTCAAAACAGAACCTCAGAAACATGGAAAAAGCTGAATAAAATGGATGACTGGACAAAAGAGGATGTCCATCAATGGCTCATGAAGTTGAAAGTCCCTCAGAAGTATGCTGATATGCTTTACAATGAAGATGTTTCAGGAGCTGCTCTCATTTTATTTGATAAACAAGACTTCCTAGATCTTGGTTTAACGCATGGACCTGCAGTTCAAATCGTTAAAACCGTGGCCCTGTTCAAAACATCCTCAGAAAATTTTGAGCACAGTGCCATACCCAAGGACACAGATGGATCAGTAAGGACATCTGCAACTCTGCAACAAGCTGAAAGTCCTACCATTGGATCTGTTGAAATGGAGACAGCACACTTCAGCATTGAAGAAAATATGGGTGGTAAATCAAGTGTGCGGAGATGGTCAGAAAACAATGGAAGGGAGTCCTTCTATGATGCATCACCTTTTCAAGAAAAGAAGGATCTACTATTGGAGGAACGGGATGATGGCATGTACACAAAAGGAGATGGGGCAAATTGTGCACAATCCCTGGTTTTACCTTTGACACACTGCACAAAACAAACAAATAATGTGGGGAATGAGACCAAAGAACACCTGAGTAACTTCATAAAGCACTCAGTGGACATGTCAAAAAGCTCTGTATTTTGTAAGCCTCGGCCCTTTGATGAAAGCAGCACAACATTTGAATACGTACAAAATTATATACTTCCACCTGAGACTGGTCCAAGCAATCTTATTGACCCTCTGCATGAGTACAAGCTCATGGTAAACACAAAGAATGCTTTGGAAAAGGATGTATTCGAAAAATTCAGAAATGATACATGTTGGTTTTCTGCAGGATGTATGAATTTTCGAACAAATGGAACTATCCATTTTGGTGTTGGAGATGAGCCTCTGTACAAACATGGACAAATTATTGGACTAGAAGTGCCATATCCGAACAAATACATCAATGCATTTTATGAGGGTCTGAAGGAGCACTTCAAAGAAAATATTAATATTGCAATGGCATGCATTAGGCCCCCCAAGTTCGTTAAGGTTAAATGTCCAGATAACAAGGACAAGTGGGTTATTGAGATTGATGTTGTCCCGAAGTATAAATTAACTGAGAATAAACTTTTTTACACTACATTAGACAAGAAGAAAAGGAAATCAAAATGCCTTTTTATTCGTTCTGGTGCAAACACCATTAATTATTTACCAGAAAAGAATCCTAAAATTTTTAAGCAAAACAATAAGAAATTAATACGTGAATTGGGATTATGGGTTTTATTTAGACAGTTAGCTGAAGACCATGGCCCTGTCCCAAATGGCACACTTCATGATGGCGAAAGTGGCCATGGAGAGGCATCTGTGGGTGAACCTGGCGGACATCGGGGAGAAAGAGAAGGGCATGTACATTATAGAAACACAGACCCGTAGATGGTCTGCTCGTGCATGAGCAGATCCGTTTCCTCTCTCCGTTTTAGACCATGCGTCAGGCGCTGACCATTTTTCCGTCGTTAAACTAGCAAAAGTGGATTTGGACACGCCATGATCATGCGCTAAGACCGTTAAAATAGAGCCCATGGTGTACATTTTGTGTTCAAATAGGATAGGTTAGCAAGGGACTTTATTTGTCAGTTTAGAGGTCTTTCTTTAGCCTGACTACGTCAGACTTCGTACTTCCGCTCAATTTCAGTTCGCTTCTGTACTCAGTCTGAGATAGCGACCTATCTCCCAGTTTTCCTCCAGCCTCAAAACAGCCGGCCAATCAACGAACAGAGGGCGGGCTGAGAGCCGTGACGTAGACGCTAAGCGCCGAGGCCCTGATTGTACCGTAGATGCATAGATTTACTTCACATAATCTGCAAAAGTCGTTCACAGCCATGTTCACTCTGGTATTTCGCTCGATGGTTTTGTTTTCGCATCATACATGTGTTTACAGTGGAAGTCCGATGCGTAACACACGTCATAACCAAACGTTATGTGATTGGCTTTGGTATTACCAGGCTAGCCTTTCTTAGCTAGAGTTTGTTTTTTTATGTTCTTTGATTTGGTGCCACTCCCCTTTATTGTTTGGTACTTGACTTTTCTTTTATTCCTGTCTTGAAAAATCCAACACACTCCAGCATGAGTTCCATGCTGGTCCAGGCTTGTGTCACTGACTTTTAGTTATCTTGTTCTTAGTTTCATTTTCAGGAACTCCTAGTTTGCTTTCATTAGTTCCTGTCGTCCTTTGGTAGTTTCCTACCACTTATTAGTTACTGTGAAGATTCATTAATCATCACAGGTGTTTATCATTATTTCCCTCATTTGCTTTGTATTTAAGTTGCAGTCTTTTTAGTGTTAATTTGTACTTTCACATTAATGCTTCGGCTGAGTTTATATGCCTGTATTATTTGGATTTACCTTCTGAGTGTATGTTATTAAAGACTTTAAACCTGATCTTCCTCTTCATCGTCTTTTTGCTGCAACGAGAGTGACAGCTGATTTATGCTGGTGGACCAGCTTAGACATGCTGTTCTCAAGCAAAAATGGAGCTGGTGAACCTGGATTACCATCATGGTCTTTCTGGTGAAGGTGGTTGACCAAACTGGGTTGAGTATGAGTATATAGGCCAGTTGACATACAAACAGCGTCGTGGGGACAAGCATTGTTTTTGATTGTTTATTTCTACATTTTAGACGGTATGATATAATGGATAAATAGTGAAAGTGGATTTGTATTAAAACATATTATATATTTTAACTTTGTAATTTATTTTTGATAATATCTCTTACTCCCTCTTGAAATTAATCATTGTCATCTGAAGTTTAAAAAAATAAAATAAAACTGAAATGTGAGTAATAAAAATGAATATCAGTAGTTTGCGTAAAGGTTTCTTAATCTTCACAGACCATAATTGACAACTGTACAAATCATGATCTGTTTTACATGCACATAGTGCACAATGTTTTACACTGAGAAACATTCACACACAATGTTTATCTGTGTAAAACATAAACAATGTTCCTGTAAATTCAGTTTTACTGTATGCTTCAACCGCTAAAATTTCATTCTGAATTTAGCGTGGTGTAGCTTAGTCTACTTCCAGGACTGAAAACATTTAAACAGGAGGAATCTGCTAGACTGATAAAGAAACAGTATTATGCAGTGGCGCTTTATCTCCTGTAGATGGTAGTCTACACCTGGTAAACCTTTCAATGAAAGCCTAGCAAGCTTTAAAGGTGCTCTAAGCGATGTCACGTGTTTTTTAGGCCAAACATTTTTTTTGTCACTTACAGCAAACATCTCCTCACTATCCACTAGCTACCTGTCCCCTGAACACACTGTAAAAAAACGTGGTAACAGACTGGGCTTACCCAAACTGTTCCAGCCAATAACCGACAAGAAGGATTTGGGGGTGGGGTTTGGGGAGTTAGCGTGCAGATGAGGAGGAGGGAGGGTCTAGCTAGCCTCCATTTTGTTTGACAATACTTTGAACGTCAACAAGTGACATCACCCAACATCACTTAGAGCACCTTTAAAATAAAAACAAAACAGAAAGCCAGTTTATCCAGTTAAGTTTCACGTTAGGAGTCACAGGGTGTTTCTCAATACTCAAATGGATGCTTTTGATTACTCTCTCCTCTGTCCACTAGCCTATGACCCAGAAACAAATCAAAGTCATTTGAAGGACATCTCAATTCTCCAATTGCATCTTTATTTTTTTGTATACTATCTGTACAGGTATTTTAGAAGTTTGTTGTAGTAATATGTATGTATGTTTTAGAAGTTGTATGATCATTGTCCCCATTAAATTATATAGATTTTTGGGTGAATTTCAGATGATCTCAGCAAGTGGAGAGAAGAGATGGGGAAGAGGGGGTCAAGAGAAAGAGATGTAGATTAAGGCAACACTGAGGTGAGACTTCCATCTCGGATGGGGATGTTAATGTCGCACGAGACAGTTCAAATATTAATTTACAGTGACGTCCTTTGTTTTCTCGGCAGTAGTCGTTCCTCAAACAGATGGCTTGGCATTTACTAGTTTCTCCATTCTTACATTACAATTTGCCTACATGAATAAGACAAGCAAGACGTTTTGTTATTTTTGAAATTCCTTTGTAGAATATGTTCGATCTTGTTCACATACTGTAGGCCTACTAGTGGCACATTACATTATTATCCTCTAAATGATTAATTTGCTTATACATTATTATGTCAAGTATTTCTAATTCATAGGAACATAAATAACTTTGGATAAATCAAAGCTATCACAAATTCATAACAAATTCTGCTATTTCACAGTAATGCACCAACCTACATGACTGAATGTTTGAGGCATCAGGTGACAGAAAAACAAGACTGTCCACATTGAGGCTCCCCCCCTTCACAGATACTAGGTATAAAGAACAGTTCAGAAAGACGGAAAGTTGAAACTTAAAGCTATACAGAGAAATTCAGACCAGAAAATCTGCAATGAAAGGTAGGATTCAACTTACAGAATTTCATATTTAATATAAATTTTAGCATTACATGTTAATTAAATTATACACTTCTAGAAATAAACTATTCAAATAAGCCTAGTGCTAATGCATAACATTGATAGCTTGTTGTAATATCTCAAACCACAGCAAAACACAGCCAGCCTAAAGAACAACTTAATGCATCCAAGACCTGGTTTTTCTATCTCTGTGATGTGGTTGCATGTGGTTTACGGGTAATTATGAATATCACTATCATTGCTTGTTGTTTTGACTCTTGCTCTGTAGCTTCAGAATAGCTTGAAATGGTAAAACAAAAGTAGCATTTTTGTTACGCGCCTCTTACAAAAAATCACTGACAATATTTCCGCTAGCATGGCAGTATGAAAATCACTTAGGCACTGATGGAATATTCTAAATATGTTGTTTAGAATGAAGATGGTCCTTTATCTGATACTTGGTTCTTCCTGATATGCAAAAGACGAGTGCAAATTTCTGCGTTGAAATTTGCACTCGTCTTTTGTGAACAGTAAGCCCTGCCTTGTTTGATTTGATTGGCCATTAGCACTTTTCCCCACCCTAATATATATATATATATATATATATATATATATATATATATATATATATATATATTTATATATATATATTTATATATATATATTTATACTCTTATTTGCAGCTGAGGACACTTGAGACCAACAATTCTTTCAATGGTGATCTGGAAGAAACAGAGACTGGTTAAATTGTCAATATCTTAGATTAGTGGTCCTTTTACAACTGTAGATGTGTTTGTGATTTGTAACTTAGCCTTGTTAACTGAAATTGTTTTGAAAATTATCATCATATTATTTATTTCCTAATTATTATTATTATTATTATTATTATTATTTACTATTATTTGTTTTATCGATTATGACATGATAGATAATAATATAAAACAGAAACAGTAAAATAAGTCTTGGATGTGATGATTCATGTTTTTTAACAGAACAAAAAGGTGAGCTCCGGATTGTCCTGCTTGGAAAGACAGGGAATGGGAAAAGTGCAGCAGGAAACACCATCTTGGGAAAAAAAGTCTTTGAATCAAGTGGTTCATCTTCATCTGTTACTAAAGGATGTAAAAAGGAATTTGGGAAAATTAATGGAAGACAAATTTCAATTATTGACACACCTGGTCTTTTTGACACAAGTATGAGCGAAGAAGAGGTAGAGAAAGAGATTAAGATGTGTATATCTTTTTCTGCTCCAGGTCCACATGCCTTTCTAGTTGTTGTTAAACTAAATGACAGATTCACAGAAGAAAATGCAAAAACAATACAATTGATTGAGAGAATATTTAGTGAAGAGGCAAGAGATTATACTATGGCAGTGTTTACTCATGGAGATCAACTAGAGCAGGACATTAAGACATTTATCTGCGGTAATTCCGCATTACAAGCATTTGTCAGGAACTGTATGGGACGTTATTTCGTGATTGACAATAAGAAGCATGATTCACCACAGGTTATGCAGCTGCTGGACAATATTGATAAAATGGTTAGTGATAACTGCAGTGAATACTACACTAATGAAATGTTTCAAGAGGCAGAGAGAGCAATTGAGGAGGAGAAACAACGAATCCTGAAAGAGAATCAAGAACAACGAAAGAGAGCGATGGAGGCTCTAGAGGAGAAAACGCGTCTAAACATTAAAAACAAAGAACAAGAAAAGGAACTAGAGAAATTGAAAAAGCAATTAGCTGAGTTCCAGGAGAAAGAGGCAAGGGTTCAAGCTGAGAACAACAATTATTTCATCCGTTGGCATCCATTTAAATTGCTTCAGGACATCATCACATTTTGGTTTTCAAAATAAACATTTCGTTTTGTTTCATTATCCCTCACTAACATATACTGTATCTCAGAACTTCAGAAGAACTTATGTTTTGAAGCAATTTTGTTTAGCTGTCAGTTCTGTGGTAGCGATCATTACTTCCACAGACATTTCAAATCAGTTTTAAAGTAAAAATGACAGAGTTTTTACATTCAGTTTTTTTTTTTAATTTATGACATTTTCATGAACTCACTGTCAATTATTAATGCTGTTGTTCACCAGAACAAAGAATAATCATAGTGGTAAGGTAACCCTAGTGAAAAAAACCTATACCAAAATACATTTAAAATACATTTATTTCATATTAAGTATACTACTATTAACATATTTACTGACATATCGCTTGAGACTTACTGATATAAATATTATAATTAAACTTTATTGCACAATGCACAATTTATTGCACAATGCACATTTCTTAACATTATAGCCTTAAAATGTGTTTAAAATCACTAAGGATATTCTGTATAGTATCTTTAGTGTCTTTAAATGCAACATTTTTAAAGCAAATGCAAGATTTTTAAAGCATACTTGCAAAAGTTCCACTTTAGCACAATGAAATATACTTCAGTATATCTTTAGTTAGACCTCAGCACTATTTCCGGATAACTAAAGTGCATTAAGTTAGTTATTCCAATTTAGCAGTTTTTAAGTATACCAATTTAGTATACCAACAGTACAATCGCAGGGTATTTATATTAAGTACATAAATATGTAAACGTATTTGTATATACTTAGCATAAAATAAATGTATTTCAAATACATTTTAGTATATATATATTTCACTATAGGAAAGTGCTTTGCTTTTAGAGAGCCTTTTAGAAAGAAACAAATCTACACAGTAACGTGACAAATGGACCTTGTGAACTTTAAGACTGGATTGAATAAAACTCACTAATCTGGATAGAAGATTTGCAAGAAAGAGTATGAACACCTCTTGCCAAAACTTATCTTCCCACTCATCTACGAGCCCCCCTCTCCATACTCCCCTCCTTCCACACTGACTAAAATCACTGAAAGTTCACCAAACAATGTCTACATAATACCTATGATGTATCTTATGAATCTATTGCTTTTTTTCTTTCATGTTTGGTATCATTTTAAATGTCTCAGTGTAATTGATAAAATGGTCTTAATTTCACATGCAGCAGTCACTTGTATTATGAAAAAGATTGAAAACTTATGAGAATTCTGTTCTCCTGTTGTGGGTGGTGTCTCTTCAAGATATCTGATGATCATTGCTTCTCTACCCCAGAACCAGCTGTGACCCTTTGGGGCACGAAAGTAGGTCCAAAATATATATATAAAAAATAAAAATACAAATATAACTCTTTTGTTCTGGTCTGAGCATTTAAGGGAAACTGGCAGACAGAAAACCCCCATGCAGTGCTTTGTCTGTGTCTTATAAACACTCACACACCACTGTGTGTCCTGCTGTCAGGTATGCATTTCTTACTCTTAGATTCATTCTTCGAGCAATTGATGTGATGTATTTATTATTTCTGAATTGGCTTCTAATTGTTTTATTTTGTATTTGGCATGATACATTTTAGTAGTCTAGTGTTTCCACAAATCTGTGTCCAGGGTAGCTCAAACTGAAGACCTGATGAAAGGAGCATGTGGCACCTCATCTGGGACCTTTTGATTACTGACTATCACTGACTTAGCTTCACTATCACTTAAAAGAT
This sequence comes from Abramis brama, assembly GCF_963993115.1. Taxonomy (NCBI): domain Eukaryota; kingdom Metazoa; phylum Chordata; class Actinopteri; order Cypriniformes; family Leuciscidae; genus Abramis; species Abramis brama. The sequence continues at coordinate 36,596,467 of NC_139964.1, read as the reverse complement.
TAATCTCTTCTGTGCATTGGAGGGGGAGTGTCGCCAACGAGTTTTTACGATAGTGTTTTCAAATATCTATTCTGAAGCTGTAGGGGGAGCTCTATTCACCTTATTCCGGAAGTAGCACTGGGTGGCGCCATCCGCGTAATCTCACTTCCTGGTTTAGCTACTTAGAGCTTTGTTTGCCCTGGTCCAATCTGTTATCTGTCTTGATATAAGTAGATAGACTATAATATTATAGCCAAATGCGTTGGCCTATGGTTATTAACAACTGCTGCAACGTACTAAAGTACATTTCACTTGAAGCTTTTGAAACAATGCCACAATCAAATTATTTAATAGCTGTGTCTTTCTAATAGCTATTACTTAGTTATGAAGATGTGCACAAACACTACTACATGTAAAGTTTGAAACATTATTACACCACAGTTTGTTTGCTTAATCACCAGATACATTTGCAGTGTATAGCCAACAGATGAGAAAAAAATAGCCACGAACTGGTGTAGAAAGAAAGTAGAGCCTCAACTAGATGAACAAGAGGGTAACGTTAGCTTAGCTAACTACTAGCTGCAATTTCTTATGGTTTGATCTCCAACACAAGTAATGGCTGTAAAATAAATCCAGCGACTGAATTCTAGAGGACCATAGCTTTCAAACAAGGTATAGCATGTGTATGTGTCCTGTAGTGAGACCATTACAACATTAGATGTTTGTGGCTAATGTAGGCTAAACACTACACATCGGCCGGGCTGCGATCAGACAGGCAGACGGGTCATATAAACACCTAAAAGTCGTTTAAAAATTACCCCGAGAAACAGTGCATTGCTGTGCTGTTGGTACACACGTACATAGCACATTTGGCACAAATTAGCTTATCTTATGTGACATTTTATCAGTGAGACTTCTCTGCAGTTCTCCTCGAAATTGAATGAGGGTCCGCTAAACCGGAAGGTGGTTTACAACGGAAGTACTGGACAGAAGTAAAAGTGGGCGGGGCGGAATAAGGTGAATAGAGAAACCTGTGAGCAAAAAGCAAGAAAACAGCGAAGAAATTGCCAAAACTGCATAGTGCCACTTTAAAAGATTAATCTCTTCTGTGCATAGAAAAGTATCAATCAGATAATCAATCAGATACAATACTGCTAACTATAAGCTTTTTGTATTTTATAGCCTAATTCTATGCTTCACAGATTAATATTAGAAAATGTATACTTTTCAAAAAACTACAAGTTAAAAAGTAAAAAATATTACTTACTGCTTAAACCAAAAGCACTTATTGCATCCATATCTCATCTGAATTCAGATCTGTATAAGACAAAATGCCTTTACCTCTGACAACTTCACTTTTGATGCAAGTATGAAGTTTTAATTTCAAGTGTTACTCTTTTGCCGTAAATCGATGTGTACGGCCGTCTGCCGGAAGCTACTTATTTTAGTCAATAAAGTTTTAAATATGGATATTTTTTCTTACACGAAAACATCGCTTCTTGTCAGAAGACCTTTATTAACCCCCACAGAGCCGTGTTGAGCACTTTAATCATGATTAGATGCGCTTTAAAGGGGAACTTGACAACTCTAGCCATTTTTTCGCTGATTTTCACTTTTGTTGTCTAGCATCTGGACCAATTAGACACACAAAAATCATTTATTATATTTAATGAATAATCTAGCAAACTCACTCTCCCAACAAAGGTCTCCCCAAAACAATAACATTACAAATGAAGCTAACACACTGGCAAAATTCGGTGTCCTGTTACAGGACACATTAAAGGGGTCATGACATGTTTTTTTTCTTTTCTTTTATTATGTTCCCTTAGGTGCAATTATAGTATTACTATAGTTTTTTGGACAAAAAACGTTTAAAATTGAGTGATTTATGACCTTTTCCCACCCTGTTTCTCATCTTCTGATTCAAACAGTCTGTTTTGGGGGTGTTTCCCCTTTAAGAGTTCAGTGTTAACGCCCAATGTTATGATTGGCTAATGTCAGTGCCTATGCATCAATTGTTAACGCCCCCTTGTTAAAACGTGCAGATTTTGCGGAGCTGTGTTTACCGTTACCATAGTAACGGGTGATGCCTGCGAGGCGATGGCAATGATGTTTGAGTAGGAATCAGAGGAAATGAACCATCAACACAACTAAGAATGCATCAGCCCGTCCACATAGAAAGTGTGAAACTATTTTGTCAGTTTGACAGCCTACATCTTTTAATAGCCCACGGGGCATGAACATGACGGTCATGAAAACAATAAGTAGGCTAAACTAAGTAAAAACACGGTGAGTATTCATAATGAATTAAACTGCAATTAACGTTTTTAAAAAGTTTTAAGTTTTAAATAGCCTAAATTACTTACAGTTTGCATCGTCGTTGTTGAGCCCAGAATAGTCCACACGGCCTTATCTTATAGAAAAGTTTTCTGGCAAAGCCAGCATCAAACTGCGATTGTTCTCAACTGTAACTCATCCTTGAAATGTGGAGAACACACGCTTAAATTAACACTGCCATGACTGGGACGTCTGCAAAAAATAAACTGCATCCATCTTCCCCTGACGTCTGGATCTTTCAGCAGCGTATATTATTCAAACATGTTGTTTGTCCACAACCAGGAACAGCACATGCGTGACATCGCAATCTTCTTGTAAACAGACCCACTCGCTGCACGTCGACTGAACACATGTGAAGTGAAATGAGGCGTAATTATCGATTGAAGCATAGTTGTCTATGCTGGAGGCGGTCATATGCAAACGACTGGTACATCACTTCGTACCGTGACGTCACTTCATACCATGGATCCAGAACGAGCTGTATTTAGAGCTTGATTAAATACATGATTCGTTTGGGAGGACGTCTTAAGCTATGAAACTTGCAGGACGTTTTAATGGTACAAAGACCTCTTATATACCAAAAGATCAAGGCAAATTTGGTTTCTCAAGTCATGACCCCTTTAAGACTGATAAGAATTTTTACGACCCCAAAAGGAATTTCCAGAGAGTTGTGACTCTCTCTTCTCTGCTGAGAAGGAGAAACAAACCCTGTTGATGTTGATCACTTGCGGCACCCTCCTCCCCCTTTCTACCGCTGCTCATGTGCATTTGTTATTATCGGAGTCGGCCAACTTTATTGTGTGGACCTATGTCTACCGAGGTGGGTAATACATCATACACAGTATCATAGAACATTGACATGTACATTTTGTATTGTGTTATCAAATAAGCCGTAACAGGGGGTGGGCGGATGAAGCTAGAAAACATTACCACTTATTATACCATGGGCTGTTTAAATACTCGATTCTGATTGGCTGGAAGGTGTGCAGTAAAACCGTTTAATGCACAGGTAGTTCCAGTCAGTTTGATTACAGTTCAAAATTAATCCGCTACTATAAAAATTGGTAACCATAGTAACACATTTACACTTGCAAGCAGAGTGAGAGACACATATGAAAATGTTTTTTTAGGTAGGCTAAATGGATGATTTTTGCATATCGTTTAATTTGTATGGTTGTAGCAGGATGCAGTTGTTTGGATCATGCCTCCCTAAGTGACGCTTAAGTTGCTGCAGCTGTGAGTGATTCTGGGCAGTTAACTTTGAGCCAATCGCGAGGGCTATACCCTTTTATAAACCGGGACTTTTCTTTTGACAAATGATGTCACCGGTATGCGACTTGTCTTGTTTACCTGCCCAGAGACCTGATGTCTGCCTGGTTATCTGTCTACCGTAGCGCCGCAGGTATGGTTCGCTTCGTTTCTCTTTCCACTCCTTAACTTTATAACGTGGGCTTATAGGGAATGTTTCGTGCTATAGAATCCCCGGTGTGGCAGCAGCCCTTTCACCAGCTGAGTGTGCGCCCTGCTATCAGTGATCAGAGCTCAGGGCCTGTGACGCAACGCTGTTAATCATAGGTATGTTGCTATACTGAGTAAGAGTTGAATGGTTATTGTGGGACATATTTGTAAATGGACATCCTTTGCATTTTAGGGAGTGCTATTTAACCGGGGGTGCGGCCGCCAGTTGGCTACATCGACGCTGAACATCTGCTGCTTTGCTTGTATTCTTCACGTTACATGTTCACGGATTTACGTCGTACCCGACTGCCTTTTCACACTGGAGGAGTATTGAACTCCGTTATTAGCTCAAGTTATCAGGCGGCTGGCTAGCGTGTTACATCGCTGCCTGTTTAACACTGTTTGATCATTCTTCTTGTCTTTGTTGTGAATCAGTGTTTGAGTGTAGTGTGTTTGGACTGACACCATTTTGATTGGTTTGTTTTGTGTTTATTTCTTTTAACTCTTGTATGGAGGCCTTTTCTTGCTGTTGATATCCAAGAGGATTGGCCTAATTTTGATTTCTTTTGTTTGGGTTTTTTATGTGATCTGTTCATGTTTAATTGTTTATTTTTGATTTATTGTGTGACAGTCTCTGTTCATATTGCTGACCCCAGTATCACCTTGGGCCTTAGAACGGGTGGCTTATTAGACCTTGTGTATTGTAATTGTTTAATTTCTATGTGTTTGTTCATTGTCCAGGTGCTGAGAACTGCCAGTGGGAGCAGTGCCCCTTGCGGTGGCGGGTCCCTTGGTGTGCTGTGGCTGCGTGTTCACCAAGTGTGGTCATATCTCTTGCTGTGTGTATGAAATTTGACACGTGTGATTGGGGTGTTTTTCATGGATGCTCATTGCTCGAGCCACTAGCCTCCCACTGGTAAGATTCCGCCCTATTGCCCTCCTCCCTCGTATGTGTGTGTTGCGAATAGAGTATAGTGAGTGGAGTGAATATTGAGTGTATGTGTTATTTGATTTGGTGTACAGTGCATGTTTGTTGTGAAATCTCAATCATTGTCGAAGTGAAAATAAATTCTATTTTTGTACTGGACCACTGTCTCTGGCTATCCATCCACGAACTTGAGTGCCTTGGTTGAACAAATTAGTTAATTCTTTGGGTGAAAGTCCCATCGTGGCGTAGTCTGCAAACTGCCTGGGCTTAAGCCCTATTAAGTGTATCCCATATGCCACATGGTGAATATGGTAATTTTGAGAAATGGGCCCATGCACAAGACGAAATAGAAGACTTGGAGAAGACGTTGAATGACAAAAAGCAGCACAAAGAATTAACAATAAATAAATGACATGATTAGTTCAAATAAAGATAGCCTTGTCACTGTCATTGTTGCCTGTCATTCAAAAATAATTGTAATAAATACATTAAAGAATCATTAAGTTAGCTATATGCTTAAGCAACGAGGGGACTGTAGCTGCTAGACTTTAAAGAAGAGCACACAGGTAACTTGCGCACGCATCTCTCTCTCTCTCTCTCTCTCTGTTCCTTCTCTTTCAGTTCTGTCTCTCTCTTTTAATAATGAATTTAAATAAATGTGATAATTCATTCAATCCG
>NC_139964.1:36529887-36590887 GCF_963993115.1 Abramis brama | reverse complement strand
ATGGCTCTACTTTATTTAAAGCAGACGGAGTGCTAGAACTAACAAACGAGCCGTAACTTAAGAAAATAACCGTCGTTTTTACACGTCTGTTAAAAAATGACACTGTAAACATCAGTTACAGCTTTAACTTGTTTTTAACTTGGCAAATATACGCTTCGCGTCGGGTGGTTCTTCACCTCTACGCCGTGCATTAAAATCCTTTAATGCATGGCTAGCCGTGGATTATCCCTTACTACTTATCTTATTTTCCTCTCCCTCACCAAACCGTCTCTTTGGTCTTTTCGCTGGAACATCTGAAGAATGATCCATCGTCGCTTGTTCTTATAGCTAGCCGGCATGGCTAACTGGTATTGAGGGGGGCGTGTGTTTATGTCAAGTTGCTAAGCAGTTCGTGTTTCTCGCTCGTTCTCGCGAGACTTCCTATTTCCAACTTATGGGACGTTAGTCCCCATGTTGCATTCTCACCAGAACAGGTTATTTAACCATGCAAATGATTTCTAAACAGTTTTATTAAGTTGAAATAGTTGCCAAGTTCCCCTTTAATGGACTTCTAAAGTCAGACAGCCAGTCACTTCCATTATCAGGCTTGGAAGAGCCAGGACATTTTTTAATATAACTCCGATTGTATTCGTCTGGAAAAAAAAGTCATATACACCTAGGATGGCTTCAGGGTGAGTAAATCATGGGCTGATTTTCATTTTTGGGTGAACTATCCCTTTAAGGGGCAATAATATTATTGACAAATTATTATACTAATAATTGCATCTTAGTTTCTTTATTTTCAAACATCAAATCACTAAGATTTTATTTTGGAAAGTTGCCAGCAAATAAATATATGCACTGTAGGCTTCAGAGTGAACCGATCTACACATGCTCTTAATCTGAAACCAGTAGGCTAGTGCATCTATTTATTTAAATAAATTGCATCCTGCGAAATTTGACACACTAATCGCAATGGTGAGTTCTTCTAGAACAGTATTTGCACCAGAATTATTGAAGCCATAAACATTTCCTAGTATTAAAAAAAATCATAAAGCTCTATCACAGTTAATCTTTCTGCCCTCTGGGGAAAAACTAGATGTACCGCATGGCGGTACAAAATATGACCGCCGCTCAGGCCTGCACTGGCTTTCCACAAAAAGAAATGACGTGGAGCAATTTGGCTGCATTGCGTGTTTATGTATATACCTAAAAAAAGTAGTAGTATGTGCATGTCTGTCTGTGTGTGTGTGTGTGTGTGTGTGTGTGTGTATGTGTGTGTGTTTGTGTATGTGTGTGTCTGTGTGTGTGTGTGTGTCTGTGCGTGTATGTATGCGTGCGTACATGTGTGTGCGCGTGTGTGTTTGTGTGTGTGTCTGTGCATGTGGATTTGTGTGTGTGTGTGTATGGGTGTGTGTCTGTGCGTGTGGATGTCAGTGTGTGTGCATGCTTGCGTTTGTTTGTATTCCTGCATGTGTGTGTGTGACAGTTAGGGTTGCCAACTTCAGAAAAGGAAAATGCGGGACAATCGTGGTTATTTATAGGAAAATGAGGGACACTCAAAATATTTGTACTGTATCACACAGTGTACGTCATTTCAGTGTCTGCAGTTAAGTTTGTGTTTAAAAGGTTATCAGACATAAACACATTTGTATTGCTTAACCTATTTATGTATTTAATTCTAAAAATAATTTTAATGTCATATATGAATGAAAAAAGTCACATTACAAACAAACCATAGTTCAAAATAACAGCATTTATCTAAAATAGAAAGCTTTTTTAACATTATACACTAGGCTTACAGTTCAAAAGTTTGGGGTTAGTAAGATTATTTTTTGGGGGAAAAAATAAAGAAAGTAATTGCCTACTTTTATTCAGCAAGGATGCATTACATTAATCAAAAGTGACAGTTAAGATAATATTACAAAAGCTTTCTATGTACTTTCTAAAAGCTTTAAAACATAAATAATAATCAGAAATGTTTTTTGAGCATATTATTCCCTCAGGTAGATTACATGTTTTCTTGCGTGGCTGGATGTTAGACTCATGAACAATAATCACGTTGTTTGCATTCGCCAAAATTGATTAGCCGAAATCAAAACGTGGACAGTGAAAGGAAATTACCGTTAGCGCGAGACGAGTCCGGCTTGAAGCGGAAGCGACCAGACGGCAGAGGATGTTCGCAAATCAAACAATGATTTGTCTCAAAACAGTGATTAAAAAAAGCTGTGATTGGATGATGACAGGTGTCGGTGATCATTCTCAAGTGTCGTGGTCAGCACTGCTGCTGTTGCTGTTGTATCAGTCAGTGGTTTATCAGCTTGTCAAAAAACGGGACACGGGAGGTCACGCAAGGGACAAATAAATTAGGCCCAAAATGCGGGACGTCCCGCCTAATTCGGGACAGTTGGCAACCTTAGTGACAGTATCATCCTAAACCAGCAACCCTTCGCTCAACACCACCATCTACAGGCCGATGAGTGTACAGTCACTAAATGTGCACATAAATGAATTTATTTTATACCCCCCCCATGGATGAAATTCTACGAAACTTAGCATACCCCCAGAGGATGTCAAGTTAATCATACACATGAAATATGGTGCAGTTCTGAACATCTCAACTGAAGATAGGGGCGATTAAAGCAGAATAATATTGCATTTTCATTTTTTATGGGAGGGGCGCAAATCACAAATGAGTGATTATGGGCTAGGTTGATGTGGGCAACATACCATAAAAATGTCTTCATCCTCGGTGCCACGGTTCAGGTAGTTATTTAGGAAAAACTGCATTTTTTGGGTTTGGGGGGGCCCAGTGCGGGGGGGGGGGAGTGGCCCCCGGGGACCAAACGAAATTTTTCCGTAAAAGTCTAGTGGGGCTACATGCCCACCAAATTTCATGTTCCCCGGTGTTTCGGTGTCCCTGGTATCGTTGACGAAAAATTCAGTAGATGACGAAAAAAAAACAAAAAAAAAAACTTTGACAATCCCTATCTGATTATATCATAATTAGACTCAAGAATATTCCCTTTAAAGTTTATTTTATTGAAGAAAAAAGTCATTTTTTTAAAGAATGACAAAATAAAAATATAGCTTTTCTTTTAGTAATCTCGAATCCCCCGTACATTAATTCAAAAACATGAGAACAATGAGAACATTTATAATAGAACTACTAATTAAAAGAATAGATCGATCTAAATGAAAAATCTTAACATAAATGGTACTCATTTATATCAGATTAGTTCTATGGTGCATAAATATACCATAATTATCCTTCCCCCTCCTTATTTATTTTTTATCCCTTATGTTTAGTAAACAACACGAATAGTAACAACTAAAATAATACAAATTGTGAAATTAGTAACTCTGCTTCAACATCAGGTAACAAACTGTTTATGTCCTTTAGTGAAGTAAAAACCACAACAAGTGAAAGTTTGATTACCACCTTAATTCAGGTCATAATTCAGATCTATGATGGCAAAAGGCCCTTTGAATTAAATCTTCTTCTCTCGTCTGGCTTTATCCACCAGTGGCCATAACTTTACTCTTGCATCTTTCACATAGCCAACTGTGTCAGATCCTCTGTGATTTGTTCTCTTTTTTTTTTGGTTTAATTGTGAACATTAGAATTTTTAGCATGTGAAAAACCATATCCCTTTTTTGGTCTGGGACCCAAGTAGTGAGCAACAGTATAGTGAGTTAGATATCGTCGAGACAGGAGAGATGCAAGTGATCCGATGGCATGAGAGATGCGAGACAAAAGAACAATTTCCGTTATCTTGACATTTTTGTTGTCCTGCTCCAGGATTCCAGATATCCGTCATATCCAATCTGCCGTTCATGCCGTTTACTTGCTCTTTAATTTCTTTCAGCGTTCTCAACAGACATTAAATTCTCTAGAAATTACTGTTGTGTTTCGCCAATCTTGTTGATTGCAGCAAGCAGGGTGTTGTTAGAGACAGTCTCAAATGTTTCCATTCTTATTGCTTTTTTTGCTGGGCTGTTAATTGGTGTCTCTGGATTTGACTGTTCTCCAGGCTTGACTGTGGTTTGTTTCGCATAGTCATGGATCCGTTTGACCCGTTCCCCATCTGTTTCCATTGGTATGGGTTTCACCTGCATCGTTCATTGGTATTGCCTTCATTGTTCTTAGCTCATCAACGTCTGCGTGCAATTAGCATAAACTTTTCATAGATAAAGTCACACAATCACTAGGAGGGTCGATGATATTTATCCTTTTTTGTCTAAATTTAGCAAGAAATCTATAACAAAACGGTTCAGCACCTACGAGTGTATTTTGAGCAGCCGAAAGCTAAATTTTTAAAATTAAAAATTAAAAAGCTAAATTAAAAATCAATGTCACTCAAGTCTTCTTCACTGTGATTTGTTCTGGTGATTGGTTTGTAATGATCTGAGCTAGCCATAGTTCTACTGTGTTAAGCACTTTTTGGTTAAGTATATATGACCTTTGACCTGAGCATCCTTAGTCTGCGTTTCTCTGTACATTTAATGTTGAAATTACATAAAATATTTCTATCACACATCTTTTGGGGTAACTTCAAATACACACACTGTATACTATAGGTTGGTGTAGCATATTCAGAGGTTAGGTTAGATTTAGGCTGATCTCTAAAAAGTGTTCATCAAGTCAAAGTAGGCTATATAATTTATTTTTGCCCAAGTTTTCTCATAAGGAACTTTTCAAGAGTAGTAAACAGAAACTCTACAATTATTTTGAGAAATTTGTTGCTTTTCTCAGCTTGCTCTCTTGCCTCCCTCTCTTGTCTTTCACACAGCTCTTTTATGGCCTCTTTCAGAGCCTCTGCTTCATATTTGATTTTCAGAGCTTCCAGTTCTCTGCACCTCTGCTCTTTGTTTGCCATTAAGATTCGCTGTTTCTCCTCTTGAATTGCAATCTCTGCCTTTTCAAGCATTTCATTGGTATAACAGCGTTCTCCGTTCATATAAATCATCTTGTGTATTTTTCCAAGAAGTTGATCAACCTGGATGGTATTCTTAGCCTCATTATTAAGAACATGATATCTCTTCTGGCATTTCTCAAAGAGTATCTTCAAATCAGGATTGCCAGCGACAAACTCTTGAATATTTCTATCCTCAATCTTTTCTCCATGTGTAAACAAAATCATGGCGTGCTTACTTGCATCTTCTCCAAAGATCTTGAGAAATATGTCCACTGTGTCTCTGTCCTCTTTTGTGAACCGACCAGGTTGAAGAACCAGCAAGAAGACATGTGGACCGGGAGTAGAAAGGGGAATACTCAGCTTAATTCTGTTGACCATCTCCTCTACGGTAAAGCTAGGGTCAAATAGGCCTGGTGTGTCGATAACAACAACCTTTGTGCTGTTAACATTCTTTGTAGCTTTCCAGCAAACCTTTGTGACAGATGATGATGACAAATCCACTTTAAAGAACCTTTCACCAAGAATGGTGTTTCCAGTGGCACTTTTTCCAACTCCAGTCTTCCCCAACAGAACAATCCTGATCTCGTCACGTGGATTCTGCTGCTCTGGCACTGTTTAAAAGCAATGAACAAGTGTATTACTGCACAGTGTTACATCAATATTTATATAAAACGTGACACTTAAATGAATATCTGTTGACATTTTTTTTCTTCTTCTCCAAGATGGTTATTTTTGTGTTTCTTGATAGAAAAGCATTTTCTGCGGAAAATTCCTGCTTCACCATTGTTCTGACACTATGAATTGTTGTGCAGCACACAAGAATCAACACAGCCACTGCACAGCTATAAATGGTTAAATATGTGCAAGGAAGACAAGACCACAATGTTCACTGTCCTTTAATTTTGTTTTAATAAATGTCAATGAGATATTTTTAGACTTTAATCCTAAAGCTAAAGTGTGCGTTTGTGTCCTAGTGTCACTAAATGGAATTGTAAATGCCTTGATTGTGCCACAGAGTTACAATGTATCAATGAATCAACCTATGAATAACCTATGAACCACCTTTTGCTTTAGAAAAAAACTAATGAGAATAACTGCCTTTACTTTCACAAGTTTCAGGCACAGGTGAAATAAAAGACAAACTTTGTTTACATCTTTGCATCTTTTTAATAATAACACAAATATAAAAGTGTTTACAAACAGTATCATTCATGAGTAAAATTTCCATCAACTAGAAGCTGCATTTTCAAACAGACAGAAACATTCATATATTTTGTACTAGTTAAACCTTTACCAAAGACAGCATAATTCTTAACAATTAAAAACAGTGAATATACATAATTTCTTCCAAACAGGCAACAGCTCAAAGTCATGTTTGTGTATCTACATTTCAAAGTGTTCTACAGCAATGCAAGTCTCATTAAAATAATAAGTGTAACTGCTATATTGCTATAATTTAGTAAAAAAAAATTCAATAGTTTCCTCACAAGAAAAAGCAGTGATACTAAACCAGCTAAATACAATTTCTATTTGTTGTCCTTGTTGAAAAGAGCAAGCAACATTTCACAAAATGTTTCACTCTGAGTCACTTCTGCTTCCACCTTTGTTACTATCTCATCACTTTCTGTACTTGGAGCAGTCAGTGAATTTCAAAATCAACACAACAGCAGCAGCAGCAACAGCAGCAGCAACAGCAGTGTAGAAGTGACATGTATTCCAGGATTTTCTTTGCTCCATATTTGTCCTAACATAATATTTTTTATTTGTCTTTCTCAACTGACAGTCCACTTTCTCAAAGAGCTCACTGACCTGACATGTGTTTTCTCTGTCAGTATTATTGAACACATGATATTGTGATCCACACTTTTGGATGAGTTTCTGCAAGTTTTTATCCTCACTTACAAACTGGTCTAAACTTTTACTCTTAAGTTTGTCTCCATAAGTAAACAGTACTATTGTGAATGAATTCACATTTGAGCACAACATCTTCTGGAGAGTGTCCATCACCTGTCTTTCTTGCTCAGTGAAGCGACCCAGCTGAATAACGAGGAGAAAAGCATGGGGTCCGGGTTCACACATGATCAAGGCTCTCTCCAGCTCCTGCTCTATATTTGTATTAGATGTCTCACTGTTTAACAAGCCAGGAGTGTCCACAACAGTCACCTTCCTCCCACAGACATCAGCATCCCTTCTTTCACTCGCTGATGTGAGAGGAGTGCCACTGATGTCCGAGCGAAACTCTTCTCGGCCCAGAATGGTGTTTCCTGCTGCACTCTTCCCAACTCCCTGAAGGCCGACCAGAACCAGTCGAAGAGGCTCCTTCACTCCTGGAAAAATGGAACTTCATTTGTTCAAAAAGAAAATAAACTCAAAACCTAAGGTTGGCATTCATAACTAGTTGTCTGTACATTACCAAAAATGCAATGATGTTACACAGAATTTGTTGATAGTAAGAATATTTTTTTTTATTTTTTTTTTAAACAGAAAACATGTTTTTTACTCAATTACTTTTATTTTTAGATGTACATTACAATTAGGCATTGCATTACAGCTCTAAATGAAACCACAGTGACCCACAAGACAGTTTTTCTTTTAGATAGCAATGAATGTACAGATTAAAATGTATTCTACAGTTAGTGCCATTGCCATTTGTTGTTTTGCTGATTACCACTCAAAGAATGTTAAACTCTGCTAATCAAACCAGTTATGAACCAATCAGCTTTTCTCATTGCAGATGGCAGGCTCTTACAGCAACAGTAGCAGCAGCAGCAGCAACAACACCTCCTGCTACCAAACCAGCTTTTAGAAACTTATTGTTTCTTTCTGCTCTGTCTCTTGCTGCCAGTTCACTCATTTTTTCTTCCAGCATAAGTCTTTCTTTTTCTTCTTCTATTGCCCTCTCAGCTGCCTGAAGCATTTCATTTGTGTAAAACTCTTTACCATTTACAGTCATAAGCTGCTTTATCTGTTCAAACAGCACGTTGACCTGGTTTGGATCTTTTGATTCATTGTCAAAAACATGGTATCGTCCACTTGTAGTTTTGACAAACTTCAGCAAATCAGGACTTTCTTCAACAAACTCATGGATGCTTTTCTGTCCTCCCCTTAACCTGTCTCCATGAGTGAACAGCATCATTATGTATTTTGATGCATGTTCTCCAAAGATTTTCTGAATTTGCTCCACAGTATTTTTTTCCTCTGCCGTAAATCTCCCAAGCTGCACAACCACGAGAAAAACATGAGGGCCTGGAGCAGAGAGGGATATGCACAGTTTAATCTTTGCCTCAGTAGCAGCATTATCCTCTTTTGTGTCAAACAAGCCTGGAGTGTCAATAATGGCAACACTTTGCCCATTGACATTTCCTTTGGCCTTACCACAGTCTGTGGTCACAGAGGTGGCAGACAGTTCTGATTTAAACTTGTTCTCTCCCAGGATGACATTGGCTGCTGCACTCTTTCCTACTCCAGTCTTTCCAATCAGCACAACTCTTATTTCATCACTGCTCTTCAGATTCCTCTGCACTGTTAAAGGACAAGGATATAATTACATCTATATTCACAGTTATTAATGGATAAAATTTTCTCTGCTGAAAGGAGTGTACAGAGTTCTTATAGTCCCCCTGGCTGTAGTCAATCATTTTATCCCTAAAAACTCATCTTTGATCACTTTGATCAATTACACATTTAAATGTTTTTTCCTTAAAAAAATTCTTCATGCCTTAAAATAGCTTGAATGTAACTCTACACCCTTGCCTCATTTAATATATGTGGTTCTATGAATATGCAAATGAGCCCCGCCTCCACTCACACCAGCTCAGAGATCCACTTGTTGATGCTCACACATTGACATGATTGGTTACATCATGGTAATTTGTGACGTCAGGAACACCAGCGATTTCAAACCGCTTTTTTGAGACCATCTTTGGTTTACAACAATTTTAAGGAGAAAATACTTAGCAATGGTGTTGACATGAATCTGCACATGGTTTGTCTTAAAGCATATTAAAAACACCACATAGACATATAAACAGCATTAAAAGCTTGATTTTCACCATAGGGGTCTTTTATTATTTAATTTTATTATTGCACATTATTTCAACCTGACTTTTTTGGAATATTCAACGCTATCTCACGACCAATTCGTACGAATTCGTACGAATGATAAAAAGTTGGCTAATTCGTACTAATTCGTACGACCTAACTCGTACGAATTTGTACGATTTGTCTAAACCCACGTGATGGGTAGGTTTAGGGGCGGGGTCAGGGGTAGGTCATTCGTATGAATTCATACGAATTGGCCAATTCGTAAAATATGTACGATTTTGCAAAAATCGTACTAATTCGTACGAGTCAGGTCGTATGAATTCGTACGAATAAGCCACCTCGTAGAATTTGTACGTTTTCCCGTGAGATCGGGCTCGAATATTCCGTTTCAGAATGGAAACAACCACCACCTTTATGCATATGAAAATACCTGGAAAAAAAATAGAACAGTGACACTGTTTCTGGATAATTAGACTATATGTATTATTTTAATTTGTTTTGAATATGAAGTGTTAAACTTATACATAAAAAGCTCTGCTATCTTATGCTCACTCTTCTTCGATTGTTCCAGCTCTAACATGCTAGTATCCATTAAAGAAGACATATCATGAAAATCTGACTTTTTCCGTGTTAAAGTGCTATAATCGTAAAATGTGAAAAGTAATTACCCAGTAACTTTGTTTTGGTCAGCCTTTCTCTGCAATTGTGTCTAAAAATAAGCCGATCAGATTTCACTCCCCTTCTGAGTAGGAAGGGAATCTTATTATAATTTTACCAGATTGGCCCTCTTCTGAATGGAGGTGAGGAGCAGCAGCTCATTTGCATTTAAAGGGACACACACACACACACACACACACAAAAAAAACGGCGCGTTTTTGCTCAACACCAAAAAAAGGGGCAAATTTGACAGGCTATAATAAATGATCTGGGGGGTATTTTGAGCTGCAAATTTAAATGCAAATAAATTGCTGCTGCACGGCACAGGGGGCGGAGCCTCACAAGCTCGCGCTCAGTGTCGGAACAATCTCATCTCACGGAAAGATGATGATATCAAAACAGAAACTCACAGTAACAGTGTTCATTTCGACCCGGAGTCGGACAATAATGCCTACAGAGTCAGATAATATATGCTGTCTGGAGATGGAACAGTATGGAAGTAAAATAATGTCAAATGTTTTTGAAATAAAAAGCCTGTTGAATTGCACTACTTGAAAAAAAATAGGCATTGCATTAACCATGCTTGCATTTTAATGCATTGTATTTTTAGGGCTTGCATTTTTATGGGCTGAAATTCAACATCGTTGAATATTTAAGCTGCGAATATTTCAATTAAAAACATTTCAAACACCTTTTTATTATTAAAAAATCAATAATCCATATTCACCATTCATATTTCACTTCCAAAATATTCAAACTGTTTAAAAATACAACCAATTATATTCAACAGGCAATTTTCGGTCCATTTTATTTCGCTTTGCAAATTCGCTTCCACAAATTCAGTGGTTCAAATTCGACAGTAAATTCAACATTGACGTCCAGGAACTGCAGGAAAAGCAGTAGATTGCAGAGCATACTCTCCATCTGCTGTTAGTCGACCTCACCATCAGATGGTGCAAAAGCGCTTGTTGTTGACGAAGACATTCATTCATAAAATGAAAACGATTATCTGTGTCAGTATATGCGGAAAATATGATAAACACACAAAAGCTGTGTTTATGTTTCATTCAATAACTTCATTGTTACTTTTCCTGTGTAGCCTACATGTCATCAGCTTTCTCTACCATGAACAGGATTATAATCGGTCTCCCTCAATACCTCATACTCAAGGATTCCCCTTCCGTCTCGGGACAAAACGCTTAACGCAGCTTATGGACTAATACAGTGATATGAAAGATCAATCTTGCACCTTATTGGGGAAGTAGGCTGTAGGCTACTATAGGCTACAGGCAAGCAGATGGACTCAGAATATGAACTTAATGCGCAAAGTTTCATGCTGAGCGTTTCGTGATATACTGGCATAAAATCAACACTTGATCAATTAATACTAAAACTTTCTCTTCTCTTCTCTTAGAGAGAGAGAGAGAGAGAGAGTATGCCTACGTGTATTGCATTAGATTAAACTGTCATAGCACTTGCATATTGTTGTCCTATTGTTAGTTTAACTGTAAATCACTTTGGATAAAAGCGTCTGCTAAATGACTAAATGTAAAATTGGCTTGACATTGGACATTCGCACATTTAGGGACCGTCTCTAAAGTTGCATACAACATTGGCATACACGTTACTAACTTTAATAGCAAACTTTAATTTATTTGAATAAATATAAAAAATCCAAAGGGAGCGCAGTATGCCTGACACTACATGAACACTTTACAGTTGTTTTTTTTTACTGTAAATTGTTCTATTCAAATGCTATCGGAGTTAGAAACGTGTATACCAAAGTCGTATAGCCTATACACTTTAGAGACGGTCCCTAAATGTGCGAATGTCCAACATCAAGCCATCTTTATGCCAGTCTATCACTGGGAAACGCTCAGCTTTGCACGTTATTCTGAGTCCCTGTGCTTGCCTGCGAGTTTGGTCTTTTACATCACTGTAGTCCATTAAGCTACGTTAAGCGTTGTATATGTCCAGCAGGGGAATCCTGAAGTACTGAGGGAAACCTTAATAGCCTGCATGCAGCACATCGCCACAATATGAAGTTAAGGCAACTAAACAACCAAGAGAAATATATGTCAACCTCAAAAATGTAACATTGGATCTGTATATCCGCATCGGGTAATAACATTATAATCTCGTTCACGGTAGGGAAAGATGCATGTAGGCTACACAGGAAAAGTAACCGTGAATTTAACATAAAACAGCCGTCATAATAACTGCAACACTTACATTGCTGTAAATGAGTTTTATGAATGAATGACTTGCTCTAATTTTGCTGGTCTTCGTCTACAACACGCGCTTTTGCACCATCTGATGGTGAGGTCGACTAACAGCAGATGGAGAGTATGTTCGGTAATCTACTACTTTTCCTGCAGTTCCTGGACGTCAATGTTGAATTTACTGTCGAATTTGAACCACTGAATTTGTGGAAGCGAATTTGCAAAGCGAAATAAAATGGACCGAAAATTGCCTGTTGAATATTATAGGTTGTATTTTTAAACACAACAGTTCGAATATTTTGGAAGTGAAATATGAATGGTGAATATGGATTATTGAATTTTTAATAATGAAAAGGTGTTTGAAATGTTTTTAATTGAAATATTCACAGCTTAAATATTCAACCATGTTGAATTTCAGCCCATAAAAATGCAAGCCCTAAAAATACAATGCATTAAAATGCAAGCATGGTTAATGCAATGCCTATTTTTTCAAGTAGTGCAATTCAACAGGCTTTTTATTTCAAAAACATTTGACATTATTTTACTTCCATAGAACAGGTATAGTTTAGTTTAATTAAGGTTATAACCTATTTTTCATTGCTTGTATCCACTATTATTACAAGCCTGCTGTAGGACCCCATCCGAATGATGGCCAAATATATACTGATGAGTTTAATAAAGTTTATTGTACATCACGCAAAAGATGAAGCATCAGTTTTACTCCAGAAAATCACCGTAAGAGCTGAGTAAACACAGTATAAGAAGTGCCTAAGTACGTAAACAAAATTTGGTAGAGCTGAGGGAGCATTATCTTTGATTACAAAATGAATCCACCTTGTCTTCAGGGGCTAGCTCAAATTTCGGGAGTAAATAGAGAGAGAGCTATGTGAATTAATACATCCAGCCACACAACACCTGCAATGCTTGGGAGACATTCTCGTCAGTGCAGAAATGGCGGATGTGTACAACTTGCTGTGAACTCGATCATGGCGGGTCTATGTTAAAACAGCAGTGTCTGTCAACACTCGTGGGAGGGCATGTGGCTGTTGTGTCACACCAGCCCTATTGCTCAAACAGGTCATTGGGAGACACTGCTTATGATTTATGGGGATTAAAAAAAAGGAGTAAGTGGATTTTTACAGTCTCATCATCTCCCCCTGATCCCCCTCTTCTCCTTCTCACCTAAAACTCACTAAAAACCTATGCAATGTTAAATGTGTACAATAAGTAATTATACATGTTTGGCATCATTTGAAATGTCTCAGTGCGACTACCAACACACATTTATGTCCAAACACCATGCAAAAGTGAATTTTGCATAATAGGTCCCCTTTAATGAATTGTTGCTGTCTATTTTAGTGCTTTCTTATTCTTAGTGCTTATTTTACTGCATTGCTTCACATTTAAATGTCACACAGAAATTTAGGCTATATTAAATATTATATATTAAATATATATTATTAATTTTAAAAATTAAAATCTAATAGTAAATATTTATTTAATATAAATACGAATAAACAAACACAAATAAATAAATGACTTAACATGGCAGGAAAGTTCAAATCAAAATTTGGTTACACTTTATTTTGATGGTCCCTTTTGAACATTCTGTTGACTAGAAGTAACTTTTCAACTATAAGTCAACTAACTCTCATTAGAGTATTAGTCGACTGTCTGCAGAATATCTGCTAACTTTTTATTGTCATGGTCCTCCAACAGACATTATACTGACTTTGCAAGACTTTGACTTTAAGTAACTTTGCAAGTAGGCTACATGTCAACTTATTCTAACCCTAATCCTACCAGTCTACTACCCGAACACTCTAACTAGAGTTAGTAGACATGTAAGTGCAACGGTACTTATAGTCAGCA
Organism: Abramis brama; assembly: GCF_963993115.1. NCBI lineage: Eukaryota > Metazoa > Chordata > Actinopteri > Cypriniformes > Leuciscidae > Abramis > Abramis brama. The sequence goes on along the minus strand of NC_139964.1, from coordinate 36,577,194 downwards.
GAATGTGTTAGACCTTCAAAATTAAGTGAAACTCAAGTTTAAAATGTTCTATTTTTTAAAAATAAAATAAAAAATAATAATAATTAAAAATTATATATATATATATATATATATATATATATATATATATATATATATATATATATATATATATATACATACATACATACAGATTTGTCTTGATGAAATAATGAATTACCTTTTTTGGTTTCCATGGTGCTAATTTTGAAGAAGTAGATAGGTGTAGGTGTAACGGCCTTGGTTAGGTTATGTGAAGGACGACTCACGAGATGACTTCTTTTTCACAATTTATTGGCTCCTGTAGAACACAATGCACATTAATTGCCTTCTGGCTTCCTCTTACGGCACTTCTGCTTCCCTCAGCAGTGCAAAACAAGACTGAGAACTTCATCTTTTTAAAATACATTACAAATACATTACTTTAACATTACATGAGATATTTTGCTCAGTGTGCACATTACTCACAGAAAGTCATTAACACTGAAAATAGAAAGAAAGTCCAGAAAATATTAAGCATAAAATGCAACAAATCCATAAACACAGTACATATGTTTCCTTAAAGAAAATAGCATAACAGCAACACCCGGTGGGCTGAATAAAAAGTGTGTGTGGTAACAGAGACAACGAAAATTACATTAATAAACAAAAGGAAAACGCATACCTGTAGAACACAATGCACATTAATTGCCTTCTGGCTTCCTCTTACTGCACTTCTGCTTCCTAAACATACAAAAGTACAGCGTTTACTCTACACAAAAGGGACGCTGAAATCTCAGACAAGCTACATTGTTCACATGACACGGCCCGCCTGCCGTGGTAAAATGGTGGCTAGAAACTGAATATGAAAACACTGCTAAAACTTATTTTAGCGGTCAAACTAACACAAGACTGCTACGTAGCATTATTGTATTAACATCAGACAATATGCATTGAAAGTTATAACTTTCAATGCATATCCCATTGACTTCCATAGTATATTTTTTTCCTACTATGGAAGTCAATGGGACCCAGAAACTGTCTGGTTACTGACATTCTTCTAAATATCTTCCTTTGTGTTCAGCAGAAGAAAGAAATTCATACAGGTTTGAAACAACATGAGGGTAAGTATATGATGACAGAATTTTCATTTTAAAGTGAACTATTCCTTTAAATGATTCAATTTCCAAAGAAAACAGTACATTAGCCCAGCAGCACATTTCTACACAACTTACCCTCAGCAGTGCAAAACGAGACTGAGGGAGACGGAGCACTACAGAAGCTTAGGAGGTACAGAAGGGATAGTGTGAAGGTAGGGTCATTTCCACAGGAAACATTCACAAAAATAAAGATAAATAAAAAAACTCAATGAGATAAAATTCACAGATATTCAATAAAATCATTAATGATAAATAAAATTCACAGATGCTAATTTGAAAATAAGAATTATTAAAGTGCATTTTTAACTCCGTTACATAGATATATTTGTTGAAGGTTTTTATTTTATTTATTTTTTTGCTGAAGATTTCCTGTCCTGTGACAAAATAAACATTTCTGCCTCTCTTTATATTCTACCTCTTTAAGCCCTCCCATATCAAGCATGATTCACCAGTGTCCCTCCCTAATTTATAAAACTGAGTCGAAGACATACTGATACAAAAAGACACTGAATCTTTTTATAATCTTTTCATACAAGAATAGACATGTTAGAAGTAAAAATGTTTTAAGAGAGAGAGAAAGACAGAGAGAGCCTTATTTAAATCAAAACTTATTTGTTTAGCAAATGCTTTAACTAAAACATTTTATAAACAACAACATAAGAAATTCAATCTATAAGAGAACAGGATTCTTTCCAGCATTGTGGCTGGAATCTTTAAAATGACTCAGGAGCTTTCAGGGCTTAGAAGCTATTATTAATGTAATATTTTGTAACTTTTGTTGCCTTTTATATTTACAAAATATCACCTATATTTTCTAGATCTTCAGTTTGAAATTAACTTTCATATAAATTTTAACCATAACCTATGTAAAGGATTAAAGAATATATCAATAGCCAGAACCATCAAATGGATTGTATGAAGATGCCTTTTTACAGAGCCTTTTACATATGCATTTCACAGAGCCTTTTACATATGCATTTTGAAGTAAATATTCACCTTTGAAAACAACCTTTGTAAATAGGCTCAATGAACTTCTCAAAAGTTTAAATGAGGACAAAATCACATAATCCTTGAACGAAACTTAAAGTAGTTTTCAAAAAGGGGCTGTTTTTTTTTTTTTAAATGCTGGTTAAACTAGATTCACAAATGATATTTCTGATAAGTGTTTTGATAATTTCAAGCCTTCATGGGCTTAGTCTATGTCATAAAGCCCCAAGTGCGTCATAAGTGCGTTTTAGTTTTAAAATTAAATTTATGATTCTTTTAGAAAACGTCTCTCAACGACTCTGTAACATACAAGCCTCGACGACAGTGTGAACAATAACATGAAACGGAATTGCAAGCTACGTTGACTTTGTGGTCCTTTTTAGCAGCAATTGTGCAGTTAAAGTCTGCATTTTATAATAGCCTATAACAGTATGTGCAGGAGGCAAAGGGTTAGTTCACCCAAAAATGAAAAATATGTCATTAATGACTCACCCTCATGTCGTTCCAAGCCCGTAAGACCTCCGGTCATCTTCGAAACACAGTTTAAGATATTTTAGATTTAGTCCGAGAGCTTTCTGTCCCTCCATTGAAAATGTATACGGTAGCCTATACTGTCCATGTCCAGAAAGGTAATAAAAACATCATCAAAGTAGTCCATGTGACATCAGTGGGTTAGTTAGAAGTTTTGAAGCATCGAAAATACATTTTGGTCCAAAAATAACAAAAACTACGACTTTATTCAGTGTTAGGGGTGGGGGAAAAATCGATTCTTAGATGCATCGCGATGCGGACGTGGACGATTCTGAATCGATTCACAAATGTCAAAAATCGATTTTCTAAAATATATATATATATTTTTCCTAATAACGTAATATTGACGGAACGCTAAAGCGGACGTGCAGTGTGCGGAGAGTCTGTGGCGCGCACATAACAGACGGATGATGGCTGAGCGCCAAATTCGAACGGCACCCTCTTCGTTAAAAGCTAACGTATGGAAAATTGGCAAGTTCATTGTTACCTATTTAGTATTTTTTGTATGAGAGCTGCTTTTTTGTATTGTTTAGTTTTCACATCAATATGCTGTAAACCGATCTGTTATACGTAGCCTACGTTATATTGCCCTGCAATATGTGCAATGCCAATCACAAAAAGTTACATTTTGACTGTGCTCTCTGCAGATGTTCATTCACTTTTTTTGTATTAGCTGTTTTCGATTGTGATATACAGCAAACATTTCAAGTCATAACTCTTTATTATTTAGTTGTGTATAAGAGCAGCTTTGTATGTTAGCCTACTAATTATTCAGAATATGCGTAAGTCCACAAGCATTATATGAGAGCTGCTGGTACATAATTCTATATTTTTGAACGAAAACTGTTTGTGATTTTGCCGTAGCAAAATGTTTTTTGTCTGAAGGATTATATTGCTCATTGGAAATAACAAGAGGATGTTGGTTAGAACGGAAGTCTATTATTAAATGCTAGAGATTCAGAATATGCTGAAGTTTGTATTCATTTACAAGTATGCTGCTAGTACAGGCACACATTTATTTTCCTGTTGGTTCTTTGCAATGTTGGGACATATACTGGCAAATGTAACCTTACAGTTGACTTGCCAAATCACTTCCATTTGTTTTATTAATAAAATTAATATAGGAAGTACTGGAAGTAAGTTCGTTATGGGTCATCATAAATACTTTGCTTTAAAAGTACCAAGTAGTAAAAAAAAAAAAAAATCGTTAATAATCGATAATCGTTACCCTCTGAATAGTAATCGAATCGAATCTTGAGGTGCCTAGAGATTCCCACCCCTATTCAGTGTTGTATTCTCTTCCGGGTCTGTTGTCAATCCGCTTTCACAACTCCGCAGTGACGCTGCTGACGTAAGACGCTGCTGACGTGTCACCAGATGGAGGGACAGAAAGCTCTCGGACTAAATCTAAAATTTCTTAAACTGTGTTCCGAAGATTAACGGAGGTCTTACGGGTTTGGAACTACATGAGGGTGAGTCATTAATGACATAATTTTCATTTTTGGGTGAACTAAGCCTCTTGCACATGTAGGCAGTTGCAGTCCACACACTGTGAAACAAAAATTTCTTGTTGTGTTTGTTGATTAGTGTGACAGAAATAAAATACCGTATGTGCCACCAGAAAACATTGCCTCTTCGGTATGTGCAACATCTAGGTATAATAATATTATTATCTGCTTATACCATAACATTAAATCTGATTGGTTTTCACTGGCTACGTCAAATGTAAATGATATGTGGCCCGTGAGATTTGCACTTGGACCATAGTGCGACCCAGTAGGAAAAAAGGTTGAGAACCACTGCTCTAGAGGAACTCGTGCTTGTAGAAATGAAAGGTCTGACCACGGGATGAAGGTTTTGGTGACAGGGCATCTCAAAGCTGGTGCTGAAGCGACCTCATGTGAAAGCAATTGACCAGAAGCCTCAAATGGCTCGAAGGGGAGGACAGCAGCCCAGGAAAGATTGGCTAATATGAACTCTGAATCTGATTCAGCTTGAGCACACAATCACAGTGGGAAGCTCAGCATCACCTTCATCTCCAGAGCATAACAGCCCTCTCTCCTGTAAGGCAGGTGCCAGTAAGTCTGGGCTACCTCGCTAGAAAGCAAAAGGCTCTCCTGAGAAATAACATTTGAACTCTCTCTTGCATATGTAACAGCAACATCCGAGATGCACCACACAGTGCAACTCACACCTCACTTTTACAGTCTCATCATCTCCCCCTGATCCCCCTCTTCTCCTCCTCACCTAAAACTCACTAAAAACCTATGCAAAGTTAAATGTGTACAATAAGTAATTACACATGTTTGGTATCATTTGAAATGTCTCAGTGCGACTGGTACAAAGGTCTCATTCCCAAAGAAGTTACACAAAAGGTAATAAAGTTTAGAGATAACTTGCACACAGAGGAGGGTGCGTCTTCCAGGCAAATGGCCTCTTGCTCTCAAAAGATTCCCATTGTTAGCAAATGTTTCCATGTGAAAGACGTTTCTGTCCTGGTCTGGGTATATAATTTGTAAGTCAAATTAGCCTGTGATGCTGAGTGTATGCATGTATTTGTATTACATGTCAGATTCGCATCTTCTCTCTTTATTCCAGAGCATTTGATGTTTTGTATTTATTATCTTTTATTATGAAATTGGCATGATACATTTACCTGACATAATAAATTGTTACATTTGATTTTATTCCGACTGATTCTGAAATTGTTTTCCCAAGTAGATTAAACGGATTTGTAAGTTACCGCAAATTTTGTGTCAGATTAGTGACGACTAATATTTGGCACTAATTCAAGTGTACGTGTTTTGCAAAGACAAGAAGTGAATTTCCGTTTAGGGCAAATCCGTTTTGGTTGACTTACAGTATATCTGTAGTAATGGCCATACCTCTACTGAAGTAAACGTTAGTTAAATTTCAAGTGTATGCAATCACGGGGGCTATACCAAAGTATCTTTGATTGTGTAAGTGTGAATGCGACCGATCTCAGGTATATAGCAACTACCTCTGTTTAGTGACCAAAGCTGGTGAGATTGTGATCGTAAAACCCATGTTAAACAAGGTGTGAGGACCTCTGAGCGACATAGCTTCCTAATATGAACGAGTAAAATATAAGTAAAGAGTTAAATAGAACAATCAAATGTATTGCTAAACTATTATATAATTCACCAATAACCAACTGGCAATCTAACTTAAAATCGAGGTCGTGATAAAATGGAGTCAGTTATAAAATGGGGTCAGATACAAGCTTAAAAAGAATTAAATTACTTTGCCACGCGGAAAGACAGTAACACGCAGAGACCTTCAACCGTTCTGGCGGAAACCCCCATTTGGATTGATAACTGCGCTTACACTCCAATGCAGCGATCAACATCTGATCCTCCGCTGGATCCCGAATGAAACGCTAGGTCCCCCATGAGAAAGATCAGCAATCCCATCTGGAAGCTTCAAAGCTTGCGATGCGCTAGATGAGTGGGGGGCCCACGGAGATATACTTGGTGGGGAAGCTCTCACTGTAATCCTCAGGTCACCCTGGCTATTCGCCAAAGTTGTCTTCTTCTGAATCCCAGAAGAGGAACTAGATCGGGGCATAGGTGAGGGGACTCCACCTCGTTTGGGGTACGCGAGTCTCAACCGAGCGCATCTAGAGCGCCGAATGACGCGCTGGGTTGCTGTGACCACCCTCACTGTCAGCCGGAAGCCCGACGGCACACGACACGCTGAGAAGCCCCAGCCCTTATGAGAAAGGCGAGACAACGTGTCGAGTCACCGTGGTCACGCTGTCATGTGAGAACATGAGCGACCCATGAAGGAGGTCTCAGCATACTTATGCTTAAACATGTGAGACAGTGATCATGGCCGTCAAACGAGGATAGGAAACAACTGCATCCAGAATGACATCTTTAAAAGACGCAGTGTCACACCTGTGATTTCTCTTTCAGGAAATTTTAGCTGTCTTATAGGACTGAAGCGCACAAGGGGAAATGGCTGCGGCAAAACTAGAAGGAAATAGTGCTGCCTGCAGTGTGCACTCATTGAAGTCACAACCTCTCTCAAGCTAAATAAACAGCAATCTCATTGAAGGCGCAACTCTCTCAAAAGCTTAGAATCAGCTGTTTTTAAATGCTCTCAGAGATTGAGACCACTGCTGTATCGCCGTCACACCAACACCAGAACAGAGGCTTCTTCCCAAAGAACATTCGCTCGTTGAATTCACTCTTGGTGATGGAGCAGAAATAGAAAAACTGCTCGGCTCGAAAAGATTAATGTACATTGCATCTGCTTCTGTATTTATACCCGTGCTGAGGGGCAGAGCACGAGATTGGCTCGTTTAGTTTACACTCGAAGGTGATTGGGCTCTTAGACTAGATCCCAATTCGTCGGTACGTCGACTTGACGTCGAACGTGACTAAATGAAATAGAACTCTATGTTTTTGACATGTGTTTGCTGTACATGTCCAAGTGAGTTATATTTGTAACAGACAAATGTGGCTACCATGTATCACATTTTGAGAGATATAGCACAAACAACCACTGAGTTACCAATGTTCAAACAAAAGATGTTACTATCATCCCGGTCTCCCCTAAAGTAGATCTGAAGTAAATTCCTATGTACACTGCCAGTGGACTAGCCTACACAAAAATTCAGATACTCAGAATTAAGAACATATCTGTTTTCTTTATAAATCAATATTTTCAAACAATATACATTCATAAGACAGTATGAAAAACTATGTGGAAAAATTAGGATTTAATAGGCAAAAGATCAATCAAAAGAGTAAACAACTACAAGCCAAGTATACTTAGAATACTCAATTATATATTTAAGTATATCTCAATCAAAAGATTGAATACAAGTATAGGCCAAATATACTGTGACTTTTCTGTCAGTATAAGTATACTTAAGTGCAATTTTAAGTATATTTCTGAGAAGTACATACAAAGTAGACTGGAATACTTTCTTATTTTTAGTTTAAAAGAAGTATAGGCTACTAATAGCAGACTTGAATAAACTTCTTTTTGTAAGGGTTGACCTGTTGTAAATAAGACAAGAAATACAGTTGTACAATTGTCTTTATGCTGAAATCTTCTGTCACTTTACTTTCAATTTCAGCAGCTGAACATGACCACAGCCAGACAGCAACAATATGTAAATCTTTTTCAGGGAAAAACAAAACAAAGAAACATATGCATAGAGCATATGTATTATGTTTGTGTAGGACTCAATAACCACCCCGTGTAGCTCCGTTCATGTTGCGTTTACTGAAAACTGCCGCCAGCCTCACATTTTCGACCTTTTGTCGTAAATAACGGCGTAACATTATGCATAAACATAACATAACAGAGTCCAACAGGACACAATACTAAACGTTTTCATACATAACTTAGGTTTGGTTGGTTGCGTCGCTGAAGGTTTTCCCTTCCTCCAGACAGGCTCGGATTCCATTTTTGAGAGTTTTATTTAGTCTATCCACCCCCCCTCCCCCCAGACACAAATTGGGGCCCGTTATCCGTTGTGACGACACTGGGGAGGCCCCAGCGCCCAAACAGGTTTTCCAGGCGGTCGATAATGGAGTGTGCAGTGATGAAGCTCAGCTGAAAAACCTCTGGCCACTTCGAATGAAGATCGTGCACAACCAGCAGATAGCGAGTGAAGTTCACCACAGAGGTCGACCTGAATATGTTCCTAGGGTGAAGATGGCCAAGGGGTCGGGGTGAGAGGGGCTGTGGCAGGCTGACCATTTTCCCACTTTTTCCCATTCATGTTTACATTTAAAATTGTGCACAATCTAGTTGAATAGGTAATTTAAAAGGTGTTAAGCATTTCAGTTTTTTTCTCTTTTTCTTTAAAAGGTGAAGTCTAACATTTGAAGTAGAAGTCATAAATAATCTTTTCTAGGGAAAACAGATGAGAAGCTCATTGCCATGCAAAAAACTCGCTGTAGTTCTCAGGACAGCTTACAGCGAAGGTTAAACAAATGCGTGAAGAGGAAGGGAAAAAACATTTAAAGGCATTTTTTAGAGCTTATGAATCCTGGAAGAAGGTGACAAGAAGAGCTTGCACAGGACTCAAGGGATTCTGTGTGTATATAAACCTTGATAATGACCTTGATAATATAAATAAAAAATATTCAAGGTGGATATGATTGTGTAAAGCTTATGTTTAAGTTCTTCAGCGCAATTCTCTTAATATTTCAGATATTGTGCAAAAAATGGATGCTTGTAATACACTAACTACAGAAATATGTGATCTTCTCTGTAAACGATTTCAGAAGATACAAGCTCAAACGGTTAAACTCAGTAAGCTTGAAAGTAAACCGAAACTTCATGAGTTACAAATGATGGCAGAAATGAAATGAAAACAAGCTGAAATTGAGCTGAAGCTAGAAGTGGAGAGAACAAAGTTAAGAATGGTGCAAGTGGATATGGATGTTAAGGTGGCTGAAGCCCGGGTTTGAACATAACCATATAAGATAATGTAATGGGGGAACCAAAAGCATCTACTTTCGCTGCTGGAATAACTTCAGATGTGAATTTAACTGATCATGCAACAGTGGCATTACCTCAATCATACATGACATCTCAGAACTTATCAGCTAATTTAGTTGAAGCAATTGCAAGCTCATTAAGTATAAATCGCCTGCCTGTTCCTGAACCAATTGTGTTTGCTGGCGATCCATTTGTTGTGCAGAAAGCCTATCGAGACAAGCTTTTGAAATGGCCTAAGAATGGTTTAAATGATTCTTTGGCATTTAGAGATTTTGCAGATTCTTAAAAAGCTGTGCAGAGGCTATGACCCATGTTAAAGGATTGGACATTTTAAATGATACCAAAGAAAATCATAAGCTGTTGAAAAAAATACCAGACTGGGCTGTACACAAATGGAGTAGACTTGTTGTAGAGGAACTTGATAAATCCGGAGAATATCCAACTTTTGAATGTTTTGCCGGGTTTGTTCAGAAGGAAGCCCGTATAACTTATAATCCCATCACTGCTTTTGTTGAGCTCTAGATGAGTAGATGAGAAGCTGCCTAAAAGAGCAAAGGCTTTTAGTACTAGTGCCCAAACAAAACATCATACATCAAAGACAAGTCTCCCTGTTTCTAAGCCAAAGTTGCCATGTCTTGTTTGCAAAGAAGAGCTTCATGGCATCGCAAAGTGCCCGGCCTTTGCTTCCATGTCAATGGGAGATAAAAGGTCATATATACATAAAAATAATTTGTGCTTTGGATGTTTACGGAAAGGACATGTTACTAAAGCTTGCAGAACACGGCACATTTGTGGAATGTGTGGCCTACGCCATCCAACCTGTTTGCATGAGGATAGAGAGAGGAGGTTTGGGGAAGTAGTGAACGGAGCTTCCACCTCCCCATGAGAAATTGTCCAGGAAGTCCACAGGGTCTTGTCTCATGCACTAATTCATAATGCTTCTGCCACCTCTAGCATTGTCCCTGTCTTCTTGTCATCTATAAATGAACCTCAGAAAGAAATTCTTACATATGCTCTTCTTGATATGCAAAGTGATTCAACCTTTGTTTTGGAAGATCTTGTGCTAGAGCTGAATGTAAATACTCTACCCTTGCAATTGAAGCTAAGTACGTTGACTGCTACAGATACCATAATAGCTAGTCAATGTGTGTGTGGGCTGCGAGTTCGAGGTTTTCATTCTGAAAAACATATTATGTTGCAGCAAACATATACATGTGACTTCATTCCTGTTGACATATCTTGTATACCAACTAGAGCCACAGCTCTGCAATGGTCTCATCTTAAACATCTTGCAAATAAATTTCCATCACTTCAAGATTGTAATGTGGGAATGCTAATTGGATATAATTGTCCTTCAGCTTTGGCTCCTCTTGAAGTTGTAATAGGTGGTGAGAATGAGCCATTTGCACACAAGACTGAGCTGGGATGGAGCATAATTGGAGCGGTCAATCCTCACCTGGACAGGCAAGGACGTCAAAGATTTGTGCACAGAGTTGCAGTGAAAGAAATGCCAGTTCCATCAGCTGCAGATATTCTGAGAGTTCTGGAGTCGGACTTCAGTGAAAGGAATTCTGAAGGTAAATATATCTCCCAAGAGGATGTGTGTTTTATACAGCTCCTTAGAGAGGGTATTCATCAGAGGGAGAATGGTCATCTTGAAATGCCTCTACCTTTTAAAAACCGTAGCTCTCCCACTTTGCCAAATAATAAGAAGTTGGCCATTATTCGCTTGCAGTATCTGAAGAGGAAGTTGAGAGCAAACCGCCTGCTTTATGATCACTATAAGGCCTTCATGAAGGAGGTGATCAGAAATGGTGATGCAGAGTTAGCCCCAGAAGCATCTGTAGGAAATATTGTATGGTACATTCCTCATCATGGGGGGTATCTTTCAAAGAAACCTGGCAAGCTAAGAGTTGTCTTTGATTGTTCAGCTAAATTTTGTGGCATCTCCTTGAATGACACCTTGCTTAAAGGACCGGATCTGATTAATTCCTAGGTGGGAGTTCTCTGTCGTTTCAGAAAGGAATCAGTGGCCATCATATGCGATAATGAAAGGATGTTCCATCAGTTTCTTGTTATGCCTGAACATCGCAGTTATTTGATGTTTTTATGGTGAGAGCATGGAGATCTTGACCAGGAGCCCAAAGAGTATCAGATGACAGTCCATCTTTTTGGTGCTGCCTCCTCTCCAGGCTTATTATGGCCTTAAATATCTGGCACAATTATACAAGGCATGCTTTCCTACTGCAGCTCCATTTGTGGAAAACAAGAATTAGGCAAAAGAGGAGGCTTACGACTTCATAAATTCAATTCAAATGAGAGTGAAGTTCGTTGCTGTGTAAATCCATCTGAAAGAGCAACAAGTGTAGACACTCTTGATCTTAATCCAGATTCAGCCCTTGTGGAATATGCTCTGGGCATTCACTGGCAAATCAAGAGTGACAACTTCAGTTTCATTATAAATTTGAAAGATAAGCCTTATACATGCCGTGGCATCCTGTCAGTCATAGCTTCTTTGTACGATCCTTCTTCATTTTGAGCGGAAAGAGTGTTTGGCAGGAGTTGTGCTGCAGAAGTATTGGATGGGATGAGTTACTTCCTGAAGATTTGTACCCACGGTGGGAGGAATGGAAGATGGGTCTTCAAAGATTGAGAGAAGTCTCAATTCCAAGATGTTATCATCCACAAGATTTTGGCAAGAGTGTGAGAATAGAACTGCATCACTTTTCGGACGCTAGCAGTATAGGATATGGTGCATGCTCTTACTTGAGATACAAGAACGACAAAAATAGTGTCCATTGCAGTCTCATAATGGCTAAGGCTAGAGTTGTTCCATCAAAGGTCACAAGTATTCCTCTCTTGGAACGTGCTGCTGCTGTGACTGCAGTCAGATTGAGTGTTCTGCTGAAATCAGAGCTCCATATTAAGATTTATGAAGAGTTCTTTTGGACCGATTCTCAAGTTGTTCTAGCGCAAAGGTTTCATATGTGCATTTGTTCAGGATTGACACTTTAGCCCCTGTGTCCACAAGGAGTGGAATGAGAGCTGTGCCCACACGGCATGTGCAGAGCTTGAACGAAGGCTGTGAGGTCTGTACAGTGTTTATGGGGACAGCAGCAGTATAATGGCAAGCAGGAGAGGAGCGACAGCAGCGTGCAAAATGGTTCAACTTGTTGCAGTTACTACGTTTTCCCTGGGTAGGGCATGACTGATCTCTGGTTGCATGTTTAGGGGAGCCACAGTTGCTACAGCTCTTGTGCCCACTCCCCCTGGGCCCCCTGTCCACTCTTTGTACATCCAAACTGTCACTCACCCTGTCAGCCGCCTCTGCAGTCTCTGTGTGCTGAACAGACGGTGGTGATGATGTCACAGGCTCGTGCACAGCATGGCCGAACTTGCGCGCCTCCATTAGGGCCGTTTCCAACTGCTTTCCAATTACTAAAGCATCCGCTAGTGTCGTAGAGTCTGGCTCTAGTAAAAGTCTCTCCATCAGTTGGTTACATGACATTTTCTCTATTAACTGGTCAACTATAAGTCTGGTCAACTATAAGTTAACTGGTCATCCTCCAAAGCCCCAAAATCACAAAGTCTAGACCGCTCACATAATGCTGATACATAGTGGGCAACGGTCTCACCCAGCTTTTGGGTCCTCTGACGAAACTCAAAACGGTGCATCCGCCGGCTTCTTCCGTTGCTGAAGTGAGCCTTCAAGGCAGCAGTGGCTGTGACGTACTTATTATCCGATAAGGTGAGCGTGGCAAAGATTCGCTGTCCCTCCTGCCAGAGACAATGGCGCAGGAGCGTGCACTTCCTCGCCTTCGCTAGGTCCGAGTGTCCCAAAGCCAGCAAATAATCCTTAAACGACGTCAGCCAGCAATCCCAGGGAACAGCTGGATCACCAGGAACATAGGAAAGGTGGTGGTGGTGGTAAGACGAGTTCAGACATCATTGTTCGCCAAATATTATGTTGGTGTAGGACTCAATAACCACCCCGTGTAGCTCCGTTCATGTTGCGTTTACTGAAAACTGCCGCCAACCTCACATTTTCGACCTTTTGCCGTAAATCACTGCTGTAAGCCTTAAAGGCACAGTAAATTTTCAATTAAAATGATTTGCAGTGTATAATTTTGATAATCTAAAAAAATTCACCAAAAACTACTGGATATTTCACTGAAGACTTGGAATTAACTGCAGAGGTCATATAGTACATTTATAGTCAGTAGATTCTAGCATGAGGCACATAAATGTTGATCTTCTACTGATAAACGAAAGTTATGTGTCAGTCTGGAGGGTGAGCTTTGTTTTAGAGAAACAAAATGCAGACATGTCTAATATGACATACTTACCAAGAAGGATCAAACAAGGAGACACAGGCAAGCATTTTCTCAAGGTCAGCAGGTTTGGCAGACATCTATTGGTAAAGAAAACAATTTAAGATGACTGACAGTATTTGCAAATAAAACATTAAAAACTTAATGTGCTACTTGTTGCTTATATTCTACAGAGGCAGTAGGCCTAACATATTCAGAATATGAATGGTTTATGTAAAAATTATAATTTTCTCATTTACTCACCCTTATGCAGATTTAAACTCCAATGATGAAAAAGACGATATTTTAATGGAAATGAAAATGTCTGTTTGTCCCTACAATGGAAAATAAGAGAATTGGGATCAATAATGGGGAACATCAATAGTCATAGTAAATGAAAGATAAAACTAGCCTAATTTATAAGGGTCACATGTTTTTACCAGTTTTCTGAAGTGATTCAATTTGTTTCACCGTACATCAAGCAATTGGAGTCTAGTTTTTGATGCTTTCGTCTCATATCTTTGATATTACATGAAACGACTGGTGACTTAGATTAAAGTGATAGTTCACCCAAAAATTATCCCATGATTTACTCACCCTGAAGTCATCCTAGGAGTATATGACATTTTTCTTTTAGACGAATACAATTGGATTTATATATAAAAAAATGTCCTGGCTCTTCCAAGCTTTATAATGGGAGTGAATGGCAAGTCCATACAAGTGCATCTATCCATCATAAAAGTGTCCCAAACTGCTTTGAGGGGTTAATAAAGGCCTTCTGAAGCGAAGTGATGCATTGGTGTAAGAAAAAAATCCATATTTATAACTTTATAGACTAAAATAACTAGTTTCCTAGTACGCATCGATTTACGGCGAAAGAGTAACACTTGAACTTGACGCACAAAGTAATGACGAACGCGGTAGCTGCTCAGCCCCGTTTGTTTGAACTGGCATAAGTCGACTTGCGTATAGCCATCTGCCGGAAGCAAGTTATTTTAGTCGATAAAGTTTTAAATATGAACATTTTTCTTACAAGAATGCAACAATTGCTTCAGAAGGCCTTTATTAACCCCCCATAGTCATTTGGGACACTTTTATGATGGATAGATGCACTTCGATGGACTTCAAAAAAATGGTACCCATTTACTCCTTGGATGACTTCAGGTTGAGTAAATCATGGGCTAATTTTCATTTTTGGGTGAACTATCCCTTTAATGGTACTGTACCTTTATGTTCCTTTTGGAGCTTGAAGGTTTGGTCCCCATTCGTCTTCCATTGTTTGGACAAACAAACATCATTTCTCCACAACAATATCTTAATTTTTCCTCCAAGAGAAAGAGACAACATAAGGTTAAGTAAATGATGAGAGAACTACCATTTTTAGGTGAACAACTATACAGGTGTTAATAGAACAAACAATAGGCAAACTCACAGTTCTTAAAAGAATGAGTACTTGCTTCTCTACAAAGTTAGCCTTCAGGAGTTTAACTACAATGACAAGGAAAACAAAATGTAAAGAAGAGATACCTAAAAAAAAAGTCTCAAAAAGAAAAATCTGAAAATTATCGACATTCCGTCCATCCATCTGTTATGCTGCTATTTCTGCAGCGGTTTGAACACACACGTTCACAGTAATCACACAAGATTTATGAATTTTGATCACACCTCACCTATCTTTCGCTTCGATAAAGACTGGGACATGTGTCCGACCGTTGCATATGGGTGGGTGACGTGACATGGCAGTTTTGCTGTCTTCAGTGTCAAACATGTATGAATACAAAATATATTTGCCAAAAACCTTCTCAATATTGTGCAGAACATTATGCTTTATGTGAACATATTCAACATTAAAACAGTTCATCACTAATTTTTTCAGAATTTTCAACCAAACATAACAAAACTCATATGGTGTGACTGTCCGGCACTTGTTTCTCAAAGTGAGAACTTGAATAAAACTTGAATAAAACAAAAATTCTCAAAAAAATACAGAAAAATAATACAGATGTCTATTTGTGAGCCTACTCTTTTCAAAGTCCAAGCATAATGTTTTGAGTCAGTTCTAATCAAAAAGATTTTGTCACACAAATCAAAATCATATGGTGTGACACTATTTTGGGATATTTGAATGGGCAACTGTTTTGACACCCTTGGGAAGGAGAGGACCTTCTTCAGCAATGTTGTACAGAACTAGCAGTGTATTGCTACTGTTCAACCTGAGGTGAGTCATCATTTTTATTTTTACAATAAATCAGATCTTGTTGGCACTCTGACAAAAGTCCCACTTCCAGATGTCTTTTGGTGTGACACATTTTTTTTTATAAAAATGCAAAATAAATGTTATTATTTTGTCATAATTATATGTAAATCTATGCTGCTTTGTTATAGCTAGCATGTTGTTAGTATGCTAATGTGTAGCTACAAGACTCAAGGTTGTGCTAAGTGCAGAAAACATCATATGGTGTGACACTTCATCATATGGTGTGACATGTCTGCCTGTCACGCCATATGATTTGATTGTCACACCATATGATATGAATTGTAATTCCCTGCATATATAACAATAAATAACAAAGTCCAATGTATGTTTTGTCCTTTTAAACATTTATTTGGGTCCATCATCACATAAAAGCTGTAATTATCCACCATCGATTGTGTTTAGTTTAGTTTAGTTTTATTCGGTGATACAGATTTCTAGTTCATCAGACAGACACAGCAGACCCCTTCACAGAAACCTTAGAATGCTGTTTAAGTCTAAACAATGTTGTCTTCATCTCAAACCATACATTTCCTTTTCTTTTGTCAACTTGAGGCAGATAATGATGACAAGTGCAGAGAGGACAAAGAGATACAGGGAGAGACTGAATTCAGACCCTGCAAAGAGAGAGGAGTTGCTGAGGAAAAGAAAAGAAAAGAAAAGTAAACAACAACTGTCTGTTTCCAGGCAGATTTCTTGAAGCCTGGCAATACATGATAGCTAAAATATCATCACTGTAGGCAGTGCAACTAAGAGGAACGCAGTTAGGAAATGAAGAGAATAAACAATGTTGAACAGCTGTTAAAATGTTCACACCATTCTGTTAACAGATATCAAGAAAAGAAACAGAAAGGGGAGATGCCTAAATTTAGAATCCAGACTCTCCCACCGTCAAGAAGAGAGAAGCTGAGGGAGCTATGGAGAAAGGATACACGGGCAGTTTGTCTTAATTAAGTATGAGGGAAAACCATATGTGGGACAAATTGTTGCCATAAGTATGGAGGGGCTGCAGGTGAACTGCATGAAACAACGTGGAGACAAAAATGGTTTTGTCTGGCCAAATAGGCGAGACTGCATTTATTATCAAGATCAGGAAGTTGTTTGTGGCTTATCACATCGGTTTGCTACTCTCTCCAAATTTGACTGGCTTATGTACAATGGAGTCTAGATGAACTGATTTATTTGTGGATCCACTCAGCTACGCTGTATGTTCACGGTTCATATGATATAAAAAAATTGGTTGTTTTACTTATATTAATACATATTGCAGACCAGTTTTGAATTGAAATGAAATTTGATACACAAACATATGTTCATATGGTTCATACAATATTAAAAAAAATGTTTGTTTTATTGTTAAATATCAAATAAATCAACAACAGTTTTGAATTTAAATGAAATTTGATACACAAACATATGTTCATATGGTTCATACAGTATTAAAAAAATGTTTGTTTTATTGTTAAATATCAAATAAATCAATCAAATTTGAATATTGCCTTCCAGCATTTAAGAGTGGTTAAATATTTCCTGCCATATGAGTGATCAGTACTCACCAATAAGTAGGATAATACATGGTTTGCATTGACACATGGCGACATTATCATATGGTGTGACACTATATCATTTGGTGTGACATTCCAAATTGTGAAAATAACATACCTTTATTAATGATAAAACCTGAAAATGTTCATGGAATACATAGAAAATAGTATCAGCAAGAGTCACAAATATTTTTTATAATTTTCTAGCAAGGTTTGTCACAATAAATAGAAAATATGTTGAAAGACCGACGGCATAGGTCTCACATTGAGCAATGTTTTAGAAAATAATACACAGATTTAATTAATTTTCACAAAACTATAATGGATCACAGTTTAGTTATGATAAATGACTTTGATAAAGTGAGTAACTTAAGAAAGGTATAATCCATTTTCAGTTTATATACAATTATTTTCATGTCACACCATATGACGATTGTACGCACTAATACAACAAATTGTCACATAAATTCTGATTCCAATTGAAAATTTTGAAACAACATATGTTTCTATAAAGATGAGAGTTAGTAGAACAAAAGTCTACCATTTTTATGCCTGTTATTTGAATTTTTTGAAAAAACACTTTTTTATGGTACATATGTCACTGACCCATATGCATAAACTGTGCATGACGGTAGCAAATGCAAACCAAATGCAGTCTGAGTGTATGCTAACGAGCTCACAAGCATACTGTTTACTCGGTTACTTTTCCATGATTAAAACACGCTATCCTTTCATCTAATTACACTTCACTGGATCTTTATACTGTTAATATTTAGACGTAGGCCTACTTGGTAACTTCAAATCAAAGAGTACCAGTAGTTGCAAATAACAGCAGTAGATGGACGGTTTCAATCTCACGTAAAAAATGTAACCACATAATAAAAAATAATAAAAAAAACACCATTTCACTGGGATTTTTACTCGGATAAGTTAAGGAAACTGACGTGCTGAGCCTGGTCATCGATGGCAGTAACTTGTCCCACTCTCCACAGCACAGACACTATTTCAGTCGGGATAGATTTGCATATTCCCCCACATTCACACCACCAGTTTGTGTTGGCTCTCATCCTCACGTCCTCAGGCTGTTGAGCGATCGCAACCTCCTCCTGTCATTCTATTTCCAAAGCGTGCAGCTCATCTTCTGAAAACTCAGGTATGGTTATGGTTCTGGCTCTTGACTGTCTGAGAAGTCACCCTCTTTGTCTCTCACAAAATTAGCCATGTTCATTGCCATTCATGTACTGTAGGAAAAATAGCCAGCTACTATTCACGCCGGTATGTTGACGGAAGTCGTGGGATTTCATGTGTTGCGTGATATATCTGCGCCCAAGTAGCAGTGCTTCGCCTAAGCAGCTGTGTTTCGCCTGTGCTTCCCCCTAATATAGTCCCAAGTCAATATCTGCCTAAGAAATCGCCTAGTGTTAATCTGCATCGCTATTTGTACTCATTGTGAATACGCAGGCCACAAGAAGTAATTAGGTGGGGTGGGTTTTTTTTTATCACTTTTACTCAGGACATGCTAGCTGGCAACAAAGGATTCCATTCATTGTGCTAAGCTAAGCTAGCGCCAACCCTGTCAAACTAAAACAATGCATGTACTGAGACAAAAATGCATTTGCCCACCTATCTAAATGTAGGAAAGAAGGTGAATAAGCCCTATTTCAAAAAACGGAAATGTTCCTTTAAATTGGAAAGATTTACAGAAGAAAATTAAAAAACAACAGAATACATTGAAAGATTACCTATTCAGTAAATAACATTATACCATGGACATGGTACTGTTCAAACATACAGAGCAACTTAAATGGCAGTACATTAAAGCATTTGTGTACAGCAGTACAGAACTACAAGCATTTCAAAGATGCAGGGGATGCTATTCTAGGACGCTATTGATCATGTACAGAAAAATCGCGAAGCAAAAAGGACACGGAGACCAACAGACTAGACAGAGCAGGTTACTTATGATCAGAGCCCGTCTACGGAGAGCCTTGGCACTTCTATTAGCCCCATTGTATATAGATCTTGGTTGCAGTTCCATTAGAATTCCACTGGAGGTGATCGCGGGCGAGTGCAGACTGAATGGGAGTCTATGGGGCTAGACGGCTAAATGTGTTTCTTTCACCCGATTGCCGTTGAGAAATCTCAGATTTGATTGTAGGTTTTGCAAGTTCAACATGGGGGTCAAAAGTTGAATGAACGAGTACTTATGTCCTTTCGATTTCTTACAGGTTGAGTTGTTGTTGCTCATAACACGCTAGCATTCTGCTAATGAACGCTGATTGGTCAGTGAAGGACTGATTACGACCAGAGATACCGCTTGATGGCATCCAGAAACAAACAAAACAAAAACACCTGTGTCAGCTGTGTTGTCGATGCCTCGAGAGAAAAGAAAGTGCAGAGCGCGAACGCACCAAAGCGACGGAAGGATTGCCGTAAAGCAATATCTCTGGTCGTACGATGTGTATGACGTCATTGACATTTTAAAAGACTTTTTAAAGCAAATAAGTGACTCTAAAAAATCTAACACCCAGCAATGTGTAATTTCTTTGCATCTCCTTTCGAATACAACATTCAAAATACAATTACACTTATTGTGATGCAATACATTTTTTTACATCCCCAATCCCCCCTAACAACCCCGCCATAAATAAAAAAGTGTAGCTTACCAGAAATTGTACCATGTAAACATTGTAACATGTTGTCACTAAACCTATAGACTAAACGTCCCCAGCATTTTGCTCACTTTGCTCATTTGGCTTCAGTTCCTAGAGTCAAATATTTTGTGTGTTTATCCTGTGATTGAACTAGTTTTCATATTGTGGTTGTGAAGTGTTTTGTTTTTCATATTGTTCATTCTTGTTCAGTCATCACGGTGTGTGTGAGGCTGGGAAGGAGGGAGCAGGTAAGTAAGTCTAGGTTTAGGAGAGAGTGCCCAGGGATTAAAGTGAAAAAAATTCTTCTGACTGAAATTTTTTTTTAGGCCAAGTCATATTCCTTTAACTTTTTACATAGTCGAGACCAATAGCGTTTTAAGGGGAGACGTTTTAAACCGCTTTAATATTGCCAGTAGGGGTATTTTAAAAGCTATTTTCATCTATGAAAACCAGGCAGGGAGCATGTAGGCTACTGTAGAGCACGAACGGCAGCATTGTGACTAGCTTCTGATTGATGGTGACCTAGCACTTTTTTACCATTATTGCCATATTGAAGTCTCCTGTGACATACTGTGCAAAGACGTACCTGGCTGTTTGATTTTTTTAGTCCACGAACTAAAAGGCTTGCCATTCTCCCCCCATTTCGCTAAGCCTTCCCCTTTACTTAAACTTTCGTTAAGTAAAGGGGAAAATATTATATATAGGCAAATTATAACACATGTTTACACAAAATTTGTGTTAAAAAAAGTACTTTTCCCCTTTACTTCACATAAATTGTAAGAATATGACTAATAGTAAAGACTAGTACTAATACATAAACATTAGGCCTATGCTAAAGCTATTAAATAGCAGTCCCAAACTAGTTTTTGTTAATACAATGTTGGTATGAGCCACTACAGTCATTTAAAAATATAAAAAATAATACAAAGAAAAATAGTGGCATTTTGGGGTTAATATGGAAACGACAGTTACGATGGTGAATACACAATATTAACAATAACTATTAATGAAACATGGAAACTGCTCCTGGTGAATAGAATGAAAATCATCCCTGCATTACTTTTATTTCGGGTAATTTACAACGTAACGGCGTTGCATGCTCGTAGTTTCTTTTGCACTTGATCAGTGAGGCGATACAGCGCGAGTCGCCGCATTTGCGCGTGCAATTGAGTGTGCGCTACGAGAACAGTATAACGGCTGACAGGACAAGAACGTCCGTTTTTCTGAGGTGAAAAACTTTATTTCAGCGTACACTTATGTCACTGCCTGGTAGTTCCTATTGTGCTGGGTTTTCTGAAGTAGTCATGATTCGCCTCTCATAACATAACGCTCTAAAGTTAACACGCACGCAGAGTGGAAAAGGAGGAGCGGAGGAGAGGGGAGCAAGGATCACAGCGCAAATTTGAACTATATCGATATATTTTTTATATCGATATATCGCCCAGCCCTACCTGCATTATAAGTGTGTCCATGATAACTGAAATATAGTTCTACCTCAGCGCTCAGCTGTAGCCTGACATGCACTTTCCGTGAGCGGTAATTGAAAACCCGGAGTGGACCATCAGCGAAGTGATTACAGAATGCTTAGAGTGGAGAGAGGAACGTGCTTTTGCTCCACTCCAGGCTTTGATCACATCCCACTCAGCAGGGTGAATACACCTCGTCTTTCCTTAATTTAAGACTATTCAAACTAAAGTTAAGACATTTATTACACTATTTGAGAAATGAAAGCCTATTTACGGCCTTAAAATTATGAAAAGTGAATTTAAGACATTAAGGTAAGACTGGAACCATATTGACGGAAATCCGTCATAGACTTGCTGCAATTAACGGAAATCCGTCGTAGCGACGGAGAACTTTAATCCCTGGAGTGCCACACCGTGTAATTTTGTTATTTGGTAAGTCAGTGTAGTTTAGTTTTGGCGTCTTGACGCTAAAGACTTTTCTTTTCTACGTTTTTTGGTTATGGCTCTTCACAATGCTTGTCATTTTTAAGATTCAGCTAACCATTTCTGTCAACATTTCAAATGAGTTTTAATGTAAAAAAAGAAGAAAAAACAGAAAAAGAGTTTCTACATTCAATGTTTTTTATTTCATGACATTTTCATAAATAACAACTCAATTGACATTTATTAAAGCTGCGTTTCCCCAGAACTAATAACAGTAATCATAGTGATAAGTGCTTTGTTTTCAGAGAAAGAGGATCTCTCTTAGAAAGAAACAAATTTTATACAGTAACATGGACCTTACAAATCCATCCATCCCCTATCTGCTATAACATCACTTCATCACTGACACAAAGAAGGCAAGTTCTGAATGTCTGTGCTAGATATATTACACACGATCAGTTCTCTTGCGAGCATGGAAAAGTAAAAATTAATCAGATATTTCATTATCAGCTTTCTGAGTTTTACAGCCCAATGTTACTTCACAGATTAGTAAATTTACTTTTCAAGAACCTAACAAGTTCATTATTTTTACCATTTTACTCATCAAACTTTAAGAAATATAACTTTCTGCTTAAAGCAAGAGCACTTATTGCATCCATATCTCATCTGAATTCAGATCCGAATAAGACAAAAAGCCTTGAGACAACTTCACTTCTGATGCCAGTATGAAGGGAAGTTTCAATGCGCTAGACAGCTTTATGCCTATTGTCATGCATTAATATGTACAGATCACTGTTTTGTACAGTACTCAGCATGCAGATACGTCCTATGCTCATCTTATAACATAAGCAGATGTACGTTCACAAGCATAAGGAAATTCAGTGAACGTATTTTTGAGGTTTAATCTGCACTTCAGCATTACAGACCGTCTAAGATTCTGCATAAAGTAAAGACTGAATATGAAACAGAAACCAGATTTGTAGATCATGTGTGTTGGGGTGTGTCATATAACTGTCATGAGTAAATGTCGGTGGCATCAGGAAACACTTTGTGCAAGATGCTATTTTACTTTTTTAAATACAATTCCATACCTTGAACATCAAAAAAAAAAAAAAAAAAAAACCTGATCTAGATCAAACGTGAAGGTAAATGTCCTCAAACATCAGTCATGTAAGAGGAATCTGTTTTTGTTTTTTTTTGTTTTTTTTAAATAACAGCAGCAGTGATCTAACAAGAGTGTGTCCTCCTGACCACTAGGGGGAGATAAAAAAAAGTATCCTGCTATCCTTTACAGGCACTCCTACACATCTTCATTTGTGTACAACTCAAAACGTGGGAGTTTTCATTTAAAAAATGCCTATTAAACAGTACATTTTACAGAATTACTGATTTACTGCATACATTGCATCTAAACATACAAGTGTATCACAAAATTGTATCAACAAATGTCTGACATCAGTACTCAGTGTCACACACCCTAATCCACTCTCACAGCAAAGTGAAGAGCACTCAGTCCTTCAGAGGAATGCTTATCTAATAAATAAATACATGAGATAATACACATAAAATGTTTGACATGCCACTATTTTCACATAGGTCACCCTTAAACATTTTTTTTTAAACAGTGGCTTTGAGTCAATCAAACATTTATGGAGCACAAAAAGATCACACAATAAAAAGCAGACAGTATTGTAAAGTGATGATATTAAGTTATTCTGAATTACAGTACAAAAAAAATAATAATACCATGACAAAGAACTGGCACTATGGTACCAGCATGCCTTTCATTTCTCACTTTTAACTTATGTGTATCTAATGCACACATTTGAAGGTATAGTTCACTCAAAAACGAAAATTCTAGGACAGCACAAAATTTAGCAATTTGAAATTTTCTGCTGATGATATATAACTATATTTAAAAAAACAAAAAAACAAAACAACATTTTTTAGAATGAATGGGGTGATTTTGTAGGGGAGTGCTCCTGCATAGAAAACTTTTGTGAGTGTGAACCATTCTTTTAAGGGCTGAACAATTTGGGAAAACCTAAAAAATGTGGGTGTTGAAAGTTAAACCATCAAGCTTTTGTTTTGGCAAGCTGCCAGCAAATATATGCACTGCCTGTTTCCAGAGTAAAGCATGGCACTGTATTCATTTAAATGCAATCCGCTAAAAATGGTAGTGCATATATTTATTTAAATAAATTGCAGCCAGCACAATTTGACAATCACACTAAGCCATATCGCAAAATTGAATTTATTTCGATATACTGTGTGTAGCCCTAGAAAATGATTTACTCACCCACATGTCAAAAGACTTTCTTTATTCTGTAAAACTGTATTTTGAAGAATGTTTCAAATGTTTTGTCCAAACAATTAAATAACATTGGACCTGACTGACTTTCACTGTCTGAACATCATCTTTTGTGTTCCACAGAATACAGAAAGTCGTACAGGTAAATGATGACAGTTTTCAGTTTTGGGTGAACCATACCTCTATTTCAATGTTTCATCCCACACTGCATCCAGTAAGATAACCATACTAACATCAGGGATGCGGCCCGACTGTGTTGCGTTGTAAATATTGATCAGTTTCTGAGATGTTGCAGTGGTCGTCTTTAGGTCTGGGCCTCTGGCAGAGGTAACCCTGGCTCACAGGCTGCAGTGGATAGAGCCAGACCCGTTGCTCCCCGACAGAGCAGTCCCTTTGCTGTGGCTGCAGACGCTTCCCTTCTGTTAAAGTTCCTGTAAGGTCGTCGTGGAGGTCCACGGTGCGAGGGAGGTGGTCCACGCAGGCACAAGGAAGGGAAGCTGAACCCAGCCAGACAGCAGGCCGGACATGACATGACATCGTCTTGTTCATTAGTGGGCGGTAAAGGCTCCGGGGCAGGGCCTCGGTATCCTTTGAGTCTAGCCCATGCAAACGGCCGCCCAGGCCTCAGCAGTCCATTGTTGTTGTCCAAACGGGGAAGGGGAGGTAATAACGTTGGTCCGTTTGAGATGGGCGCAGCCCAACCATTGGATTTTAAGGATGGGGAATAAGAACCGCTAATAAGCCGCTTTCCTGACACGTTTCCTTCTGCTGTGTCGGGCGAACTACTACAGTCCATGGGCTCTGTGAGGTTCAGGCCCTCCTTCTCCACCTCTTCCTCCTCCTCTTCTACCCGTTCTAAAGACACCATATCTAAGTCCAGAACCAGGCCTGTGTCCTCCACCACATCTTGCCGTCCTTCCGCCTCTTCCTCTTTCATTCCATCTCCCAGTGCTTCATTTCTCTCATCCTCTTCCCGGCCCTCTTGGTCCCGGAAGGGTAGCTGTCGACCCAGATCAGGAGTGCACGGCAGGGACCGACACCTTCGAGGGGGTCCTCGGAGCCCCGGGCTCCCGTTTAGTGGTGGGGAGGCACAAGGGTCTGGAGGTGGTGGAAGGGTAAAGGTAAGAGAGATGACAGATTTGCTAGGGGTGTCGAACAGCTTGATGCGACCGCCGTTGAGGTCTTGGCGAAGAGAGAATGGGTTGACCCGTGCAGGAGTGCCTAAACATGGTGATGTGGCAGGGGGCAATACGTCTGACTGACTACGTGACAGGCGCTGGTCACCAGGATAGCATGGTGAGCTTCTTCTCCTATACGGGCTGACGTCAATGGCAATGGGTTCTGAGGAAACCACAACAATGACATTATTTCTTTAAGAGTGGTAAAGAAAGTGTTGTAAAAAGAGTTCAAATTTTAAAAAAAACATTTTAAATTTGTATATAATATACACAGCCATTCAAAAGTCTGGGGTTGGCAAGAGCTTTATTTGCTCAAAAATACAGTAAACACAGTAATCTTGTGAAATATTATTACAATTTAAAATGACCAGTCTTCAGTGTCACATAATCCTTTAGAAATCATTGTATTATTTGGGGCATAAGACACATTTCTGATTTTGAATGTTAAAAAGAGTACAACTTAATATTTTTGATTTTTTTTCAAAACTGCATTTATTTGAAATAGAAATCTTTTGTTATATTATAAATGCCTTTACCATCACAATTTAATGCATCCTTGATTAATAAAAGTATTAATTTCTTTAAAAAGATTATTTTTTTAAACTGACCCCACACACAATATATATGCACGTGGGCTTAAAATCAATTATTTATTTATTTATTTAATTAATGATTATAAATAATAATTCATTACACTGATTTAGCGCACTGATTTCCTGGCCATGTTGTTTGCCCATGTTATTTGTAACATGCTTACCTAGGATGACTGGAACTTCACTCTTCACTCTTTCTCTCTCGTTCCTCTCAAGTGTCACTACTATTTCAGAGAAGGCAGGGCGACTATCTGCACTCATCTACCATAGACAAAAAAATAACACATAAATGACGATCTCAGTGAAAAACATGAACAGTTTTATACAGATCTACAGTCCAATGTGTTTTTGAATTTACAGTTTTATTTTATGTTTGGGTTCATAGCTTACATTGCAGCAATTGACAGCCAGGCGAAGGAATGGAGGTGGACAGTCTCCCACCATATGCCCAAAGGCTTCCACATCCAGTCCAAAATCCTACAGTCAAACAGAACATTTTATTTCATATGTATTACACTAATCAGGCATCTTCAGACATAATACAAATACACACATAGACAAACTTGAGATACATATTTAACTTCAATAATGAACATCGTGTTGCTTTCTAAAATAAAATGAACTATGAAAAATCTATTTTGTTGAAATATGCAACATGATGCTTGACCAGCAGAGGGAGGCAGCGCACTAGTGGTCATGCTGAATTTAACGTCAGATTTAGATTAGATGTTGATTCGTTATATAGTTATTCATATGCACATGCACATGCATCATGTTTATAAAAAACCATGGGAGTAAGTGACATAAGGCCAAAATAAATCTAATTATTTCTGCATTAAGTTTGTTTTGTTTACAGATACAGAATACAATTTTAGAATATCAATATTTCTGTTATCATTACCTAAACAATAGACTTTCTAATAGACTAGAAATAGACTTTCAGACAAGATTTAAGTTTTTGTCTTTGAACAAAATGTTTGTCTTTAAACTTAAATTTAGCAAAAGTGATAAGTGCTTTTTCACACAATCTCTAGGCTTGATCTATATCTGATAAACCAGCTTATGATTCTATGCTTGACTCTGTGTTTCATGTGATGTTGTACAGCTGAATGATGTACCTCTGTCCGTGGGAGAATATCTGGGTCAGCCTCAATTCGAGCAATGATCTCACAAAGGATTATTCCATATGAAAAGACATCCGCCTATGGTATGAACATGACATAAATTAAGTTACACAAGCACATGAGCAGAGTTGGACATTGATTTGTTAGTTTTCAAAGACAGGATACCTTCTCATTGTAGAGCTCTCCTCTTAACATTTCTGGAGCCATCCAGTAGGGGGAGCCCACAACTGCCAAAGGCTGCTTTTCAACACCATCACTGTAGACGAGCAAAACAAACATTTCATGCATGTCTTCAATCTGTATTTGAGTTATGTTTGGAATACTATTCTGAATATAGTCTTCCCATATAAGTGTAATACTTTTGCTTGTATTTCTGGGTTAAATGTGTGTCATAACTCTGTATTATTTCTGTTAGATAAGGTATGCACTGACCTATAATCAGGGATTTTCTCTGCCAGCCCAAAGTCCCCAACCACAGCTGTAAAAGCACCATTGTCACAACGCACCAGACAATTCTGTAAAAAGAGTGTTGTGTCAGAGTGTATATTTTAATATTATGTACAGTCTTAACCTTTTTTTTTGTCCAATAACTGTAACACTTTGCAGCAAACCACAGTGAGTAGACATAGGTGCTGGTTAGGGTTGCCAACTGTTCCGTATTAATAAATACATCAAATTAAATTTACAATTTAAGACATCAAAGTAGCAGTAGTGTAGTCTAGGGTATACACAGACATATGCTATTTGACCAACTAGTTTTAAAGGGATTTTGCGGATAATAACCTGAATATGAGAGACTATACATATATCAATAGCAGTTCAAGGAAGACTTTAAAACAAAGCAAAATCCTCTGCTCTGGCTTCAAAGCGAGTGGGACTCATTACTAATAGGAATTCTGTTTCACCATCCGCGTTTTGATTGCAGCAAAACAGTTAGGCCGAATTCAGACAACATGGTTACTGTTCATGAGCCCCATATTCAGTCACACAACATCCAGCCATACAGTTTAATATAGATATAATAATATACAGTAGTCAACATTTGAAGTGGATCAAAACCTTTCATCAAAGTTATTCATGAATATTGTATGTATATATACGAAAATGAGTTTTTACGTGCATATGATACGTAGTTTTCACATGCATATGATACGCACTTTATGGCGTGTAATATGCACGTACCGTTACCCCACATCACTAATCCTACCCAAGGGGTTTACAATGCGTATCATATGCACATAAATACTAATTTTCGCTTGTAAATTGCACGATAAACACAATGCGTGCTATAGAGACGAATTTCATGAGATCGGGTTGTACACATTAGTGGCCAAAAGTGATGTTCGGCATAGAAAAAATCTTCACCCTTAATTCAAATTATTAAAAAGATTTAAAATGAAAGATTTTGTAAGCATTTTGTGTAGTTGTGCTTGGAGTCCAGAGGTGGACAAAGTACACAACTTCCTTACTTGAGTGAAAGTACAGATACTACTGGTCAAATATTACTCCGTTACAAGTAAAAGTTGTAAAGACCGATTCTCACTTAAGTAAAAGTACAGAAGTACTCGTTTTTAAAAGTACTTAAGTATCGAAAGTAAAAAGTAAATGTCAATGCATTGTTTTATTATTGTTGCATTGTTGAATGTAATACTTACAGTACCTTATGCCTCTGAATCTATGCCTGCCCTCATATCAATATCACATTTATTTCCAGAACACAGTTCCAGTAGTGGGATTGAATATGAGATTGAATAAGTGCACTCAATAACGTCTACAATGGTTTCGGACACCCAAATGGCTGTTCCCTCAAATATTGCCCTTGGCTTAGTTTTTTGGCTTTGATGTCAACCCGACTTTCATTTCCAAACCAAAATCATCTCCTGAATGACGTTACTACTTTCTACTCAAGGACCTTGACAGAAACGTAGTGGAGTAAAAAGTACGATATTTGTCTTTCAAATGTAGTGAAGTTAAAGTAAAAAGTTTCCAGAAAAGATAATACTCAAGTAAAGTACAGATACTCAAAAAGTGTACTTAAGTACAGTACTCAAGTAAATGTACTTTGTTACTGTCCACCTCTGTTGGAGTCAATTGTTTTATTTGTGATAACATAGTACAACATGCCAAAATTGTGTGGACATCATTTTTGGCCAGGCTGTCATGCAAAGAAATAATGAACACAACGAAATATTAATAACTGATTATGCAGTAGTCAGTGTGTGCTTTTTCCTGTGAGCTTTTTGTTTTCCAATGCATTTCCAATGCATTTGTTTTCCAATGCAATGCTTTTCTATAGTAAAATAAAACTTTTACCTGTAATTTACCCCTTTTTTAATTAAATTGTACAAATAGGTTAAGCAAAACAAATCTGTTGAATCTGAGATTCATTTTAGCATTTAATTCAGGCCCCCCTGAATTGTCTGTACCTTAGAAGTAAGATCTCGGTGGAAAATTCCCTTGCTGTGTAGATATTGCAGCCCTCTTGCAATGTCCAGAGACAGACCTATCCTCACAGTCCATGACAGATATATGTCACTGTCCAGCAGCTGCTCCAAGTTGCCCCCATTTATGTACTGTAAATATAGTCACACTACAGTTATCATCACATCAACCAGACAGTCCATTAACTCCTGTAGTCTGGATTTCTGTGCAGTGTCTTACCTCTGTTAGAGCATGAAGCTGTCCTTCGTGAACACATACACCCAAAAACCTAAGAAAGACCTCAAGGTGAGTATTGGATTTTTTGTTCTTTTTGCATTCCTTTTGTAAATAAGCATTTTTTAACCTCGGATAATTCCCCCATGAGATACATAAAACAAACAAACAAACAAAAATATACCACCACATTTTCATCACATTCAGTTCAGACTTTACAACCTCGCAACTCAAGTAAATATCAAAAAATAAAAACTGGTGTAGTGCTGCCATTGAACAGTAGTGCAGTAAACAATTCACTGTAGTGTTGGGAAGCATTTCATGTAGGGCTGGGCGATATGAATTTGTATTTATTTATCGATAAACGCCTTAAAAAAATATTACGATATACGATTACATAGTCTACCCAAGCCTAGCCGGAGACAACACAGCTGATATACACTGTAAACAAACACCATGAGTTGGACTGCACTAATTGATAGCCTGCAATTAAGTTTAATTTAATTTAATTATTGAAACATTAAATGTTTTACTTTGGTTAGTTTGAGCTTAAACTAACATAAAACATTAGCTTTGCTGTTACTGTATGTAAGTGTTGCAAATAAGTTAAAAACTATGTTTGTTGATGTCGCATAGCAATGTGTCTTGCCTATTTTACCATAAAATTCATTGTTTCTTTCTTTTTGGCATTATTGCCACATTTCATGATCATTAGTTTAATTTTCCTTAATAATAACTTGTTTAGCGCTATTTTTAAACTTGTATTAAAGCTATAATGTATATATATAAATCAGGGATTAAAAACAAATTGGTTCGTTCTGCATGAGCCAAAACGGTAAGGTTCTTTTTTCTTTCTGGTTAAAGTTCCAAAGTCTCCTTAGGTCACTTATAACGAAATAAAAATTACTGCTTTATTTATTTAGAAACAGAAGTAATTCAAAATTATATTTATGTATTTTATTTGTAATTTTTTAATCTACAACAAAGTATAACGCTCCTAATAAGCTTTATTTATTAATAAGCCAACATCGGAAACTCCAAACCTAAAGAAAGAAAGACCTCAAGGTGAGTATTGGTTTAACTCAATTTTGGATTTTACTGAATATTGGAGTATTGGCAAGAGATATTTAAAGCACTGCAATTTCTTCATCTTTTTGCAATATAACTAAATTGTATATATAAAATAATTTTAATTACAATGTTTTTTTGTATTTATTATGTACAATATTTAAATTAATATTCAGAAACAGGTGCCGTTACATAGGCTGCTACCATTTTATAATTTTTTTTATTAGACTGCAGACCAAAATAAAATACTTGATAATAATACGATTTTTAAAATGGGAGATATCACTGCTATTTCGAATTTATAGGATACAGCATAAAAATGAATATCAATGTTAACTTAGGAATAAAAACATCAAATTAAGATGTGTATGTCATGATTATGTTCAGTTAGTTTCACTTTCATGGACTTCTAGTTTATCATCTGTTTCCTGTTTCCTTTGTTTTTCCCGGCAGTCATCTGAATTCTACAATTTAGAATATCTCATAGATATTCATTTAATTATCAGAGCTGATCATTATTGAGTTTGTTATCATTGAGTATTTAATTTCCTCATTCCTTCCTGTGTTTGTCTAGAATTGTTGGTGTTTGCTATGCACTCTTGTCTCAAATTGTTTGCTTCAGTAAATAAACCTTGTTACTTTCGAAACTCTTACCCTGCCATCATCATCATCTCAGGACTCTAATGACAGAATACCAGACCAAATAGGGACATTGCAGCTGTAAATGTTGCGCCTAGAAGCTGCCCTGAACTTAGAGGAGGAATTGTTTTTATTTTACAGGGTGGAAGTAGTTTGGAGGACTATGTGGAGGAGTTTATCAACATCAGCCACTGTGCGACGTGTGATGACCTCTCCTTAATGGACGGTTTCTGGTGTGGGTTGGACAAGGACGTCAATTTCGCTCTATGGGTGGATGGATCCTCCTTTGTCACTGGCGGATAAAAAGGATAAGAAGAAAGTGGTGGATAAGAACATTGCGATCCAGCCCCACCCAACATCAACAGACATGTCGCCAAGCACAGAGCCCAGAGCCCAGCCAGCCTTCATCCTGCAAGACGGATACAACGTCAGAGCCCCCACAGTGAGTCTGACCAGGTGTGTGAGCTGGTAACATCTGTACCAGTGGGAGTATTGGTGGAGTGTTGTAGAATTTTCCCTTGATTCATGTCTAAGTATGATGCAATGAAAATGACAAGCATGAAAAAATAGGTCCGAAAAGGATGAGAGAATGGAAAAATACCCAGTATGCATAAGAAATGCAAGGTGTCAAAATACAGTATGAAACAGAACACCATTATGTAAGGTTTTGGGATGTTTGACCAATAGAGAAGACATGTCTAATTGTGTCAAGGTCACCAGGCGTGACAGAAGGGAAAGAGATAGATTTGAGGGTATCCATTGGAGACTTGATGATATGAAAAAGGTATAAAAAATGGGTGCTGGATACTGTAACTTCAGATGACCAGCTGGCTTCTCCTTTATTGTTTGTACAATAAAGTGAATTCTTCTTACCTGGAACCTCGACTCTGAGAAACTTCTTTGAGACCTGAGCCAAGAAAGACTTTGAATCTGCTACAACAGGAGCTGGACACTGAAGCATGGCTGATCGATTGGGACAGAGGTAATGCTCCCAACCCAGTCCTGCCCTGTATCTACTGTATTGACACCATCACCGCTGGTCTCTCCATCCCTGAATCTTCTTTTCCATCACCACTAATCCCACCCAGCCTCCCTCTCTTGCCTCCTCATCCAGATTTAGCCAACCCTTCAGCTCCACCTCAGCTGGTTCAGCATCTTTCCCCTGACGCATTGCTGTGTGGATGAGCCTCGGGTCTTACGGTTGCCAGCTTCACCCAAGTAAGTGGTTCCCCCGGCTCCACCTCCAGCATCTGTGTCCATCACTCCACCTCGGCTCCCTCGTTCCACCGGCTCCACCTGGGTCAGACGTCACCCCTCCTATGCCACGGACTTACATTTGCTGCGCTCCGTCTCTCCACCCCTACAGCTCTGTCTGGCTCCGCCCTCCCTTTGGGGCCACCTCGGCCCTCAGTTGCTCCGCCTCAGTCATCTGGTATCCCGGTTCCACCTCGTGGGGTCAGTGCTATGGCTCCGCCTTGGTCTCCTGAACCATGGGTGTCACTTGGATCCATCAGCTCTCCGTCTGCGCCTAGGGCTCCACTGTCAATGGCTTCTCCGTCGGTCGTCCCCTGGATGTTGTCAGTTGAGACTCCATCATGCCCCCTCCCTCCGTCGACTCCGCCATGGGCTTTCATCCTGACTGTGCTCTGGTGTAACACCTGGCCACTCCTCCCATCCTTGCCTCCTTGGTTCCTGCCACCATCATCGCCACCATGGTTCCTTCCACTGGGGCTTCCTCCTTCACCAGTCCCTCGTCCACCTCAGAAACCACCTCCTCAGCCATTTTACAGCAATCAAGATCAGTGAATTATTTTCTTTTGTTCTTTGATTAACATTAATGACAGGTGGCAGCAGGTATAGCTATTAGGCTGCTGTCAATGCACGGATCCTGTTTACGTCCACTTCAGACAAAACCGACTGTTTACGGGAATATCTTGACATCATTTTGTGTGTATTTGTCCATGCACTATATAAGAGGCGGCTCTATGTGCGCGCTTTGGATGTGTGCGCAGCACAGAAAACAACACACAAGTACATTAGTGTTACATTTCGTGTCTTCTTGCACTTGGTTTAAAATCACATTAAAATGCACACACAGGAAACGATAAGCAATTTCTGACCTTAATTACATAATTGGAATAGATTTTCTATTCCTAACACTACTAACTACTAGCCTAGTCTATAGAAAATATTTAATCCATGCGATTGCATGTGAATCAATATGTGTATTGTAACTATGGGGCTATGTGAAATATATTTGTCATTTTTTCCAGATATTGTCGATGATCAATCTGGTAACTGACAGTTATATTTTCATATCGCCCAGCCTTAATTCCATGCATACAGAGAGAAGTATTCCGTCTTTTGTATAACAAAAAAGTGAGTGCCACACCTGAGGATGTTGGGGTGGCAAAGGCGGTTCATGAGTTGCACCTCTCTCAGCATGTTGGCTTTGTTACTGACCATTGTGTTCATCTTCAGAGCCATCACCTGCCCTGTGATCCTGTGCTGCACCTGCAGAATGCACACACACAGGCATAATGATTTTTATACTGAATACATTGTTTATTCTATCCCCTAACCTTAAACCTACCCATCACAGAGAAACTTTCTGCATTTTTTCTTTTTCAAAAAAGATCATTTTGAATGATTGAATGATCCACTGATTCAGTGACACTACTAAAATTAAATATTTTGTATGATACACACAGTAGACCAGAAATTGGGTGGGATTGGGGGGTGGGGGGGACATGCCACTGAAGCATAACTTAATTCATTGATTTAATTCATATTTTTGTATTAACATTTTTGTAAAAATGTCAATATTATTATAATATAGTTGGATATAATGCAACATTTACTTTCAGGCCACGGTGCTTACACAAGTTTGACTTTTGTCCCTTGTAGTAAATGGTTTGGGCACCTCTGCAGGTGACATTATTTAGTTTTCTTTGGTCAAACTAAGGTAAGGCAGTATATTAATAATGTATTTTTTCCACAGAAGATAATTTTTTTCTATGATTGTATTATTATTATTGCAATATACTGAACAGCCTATACTCCAATACAGGAGTTAAATCTATAAGTTGATTTCCTGACTCAAAATTCCATACCACGTCTTTTTCAGTAAAAATCACAACAAATAATTTTGTAAATCAATATCAACAAGCTTCTGCATCTAGAACCTGTAGAGTGCTTATATCTCATTCTTTACATATTCTCATGAAAATCATGGATACATTACAAAAATAGACATAAAAATATTATATTGTAATGTAAAAACTTCCACAGCTGGTCTTCACAACAGCGAAAGTGCTTGATGGGTCATGCCATTTAGTCGTGTAGCTCTAATTGAGGATAAAATCTATACACATTTGTACAAGAGCATCTAAAGCTTTTTCTGGGCCTAAAAAACCCCAAACAGAATTACTCTGAAGCATGTCAATTAAAATGAGGAAAATATAGGAGTTGAGCATCTAGTGGTGATAGACAAGAGAAGCTGGGATTTGTATGCACAATAATACAATAGTTGTCTTTAAGTTAAATTAAATATGGCTTTTTGGTTTGTATTATTGTGAGAGAGTAGCCTAAGACAGAGATCCAGTGCAGTATGCTGAGTATTAATAGTCATTAGGCACTAATAGGCTTTCTGGATTTCCCGTCATCCCACCTAACCAGCTGGAATGCCGGACATCATGACAATGACGTCACATGTAAAACTTAACATGGGCTTCACCCACTCCTACACATGATCAATCACCAAACACCACAGCATACATCATCCCACATTTTTAAATCAGATATCGGACTGAATTTGATTTATAACTATTTGCGAACCGTATGTCAACAAACAGTACATTCATATTTCATACTTAACAAAGAGTCATTTGTCAGTCAGACAAAGTTCTTCTATGACACCATTTTGTTACAAATAAATTGTAATTAATGGTGACATCGTAAAAGGAAAAAAGACACATGACAGTTTACTTAAGATGGCACAAACCATTTTCAAGAAACATTACATTTATTAAAAGTTACATGCTCAGCTTTGTGCAAAGTTTTAGTTGTCTACTGTAAGACAACATATTAAAAAATCTGTGTCAAAACAGCTGTTTTTCTTTATTTATAGAGATCAAAAAAGTCATGTGTCACATATTTTCAGACCTCACGAGTTATTAGTTATGCACATATCTGCAGTACTGCAAAAAATCTGTAATACTGATGTAACTAACCACTAATTAAGAATAAACAACAAGTATTAAATAGCTGTAATATTATGTAAAAATGTATGTTATTATGTCTTAATATTATTTATGTATTACTACTATTTTTGTAAATGATTCAATTTGGGATGGTTTGGCTTTGAACTTCATGACAGTCAGTTGTGGTCAGGGTTCACTTACATCAAAATGATTTTAAACAAATAACCCAGAATATTTTTCATTATTGGCTTTCAAGAAGAAAATCAGAGCCGCCAACTGTTGATAGAAGCAAAAGACATGGGCCAATGAACACACACATACTCCTCTGTGATGAGGCAGACAGATTAGGGCAGGTTGGTAATCTGATTATGCTGTCGAACCGTCCTGTCTTATCATTTATAACAGACACCGTTGCTCTTAACATGGACACATATGACACTGTTCTATTATATACAACACATGATTATTGAGAAGCAGTGATAACTGAAGCTATTATACATTGTAGTTCATGAGACTTTGGGACCTATATATAAATATATATATATATATATATATATATATATATATTTTTTTTTTTTTTTTTTTAAACAGGTATTTTTTGGCATAATATTTAAATGATCATGATACTAAAACATAAAAACAATATTAATTATGAATTATTAATATAGTTGCTGTTAATAATAATCACAACAATAATTATTAATAATACAAATGATTAATTATTATTATTATTTCTCACAATCAAACACATTAAATAAAAATATTTGTATTTATAAAAGTTACTTTACAGTGAATACCACTGTTGGGTGCTATTCTTAGAGACACACCAAATAGTGACATTTATTAGTAGACACAAAATAATAAAAAGAATAATAATAAACATTAAAAAGTTTAAGTTGATAAGAATATCCGTTAAAAAAAATTATACAATAAATGCTATTTTGAATTTATTTCGCTAGCCTCCTGAACTATGTTAATGATCATAATTTTATGGTATATCCATGGACTGTTCAAATCATGCAAACTCCCCTGCTTTCATCCCAAACTTAAAGTCATGAAACGGTTCAACCAATCATCTATCAGGCATGACATCACTGCAGTGTGACAGTGGATAAACGTTTGTGGATAAAAAGAGGAGAGGTTACCTTAAACACTTCTGAGAAGAACCCAGAACCGATTTTTTCACAGAAAAAATCGTCGATTCGTGCCAGGCTGGACACCGCACTTCGCAGTGCCCGGTACGACGACGGCCGCATCCGGTTGGGCCCGTAAAGGGCATGAAAAGGTTCTTGGTTTTCATCTTGATCCATTATGATGGATAGGCAGGCAGCGGGTCCCTTCAACGCAGCCAAATATCTAAAGTCCAAATATCCATATCCCGAGTGAGATAGACTACAAATAATCACTTAAAAAAGCAGCTCAATGACTAGTAAAAGGACGTGAAATACTGAGTACCACATAGAATTACTCGATTAAATATTCTCCAAAAAGGGCAAATAAGTGCACGTGATGAAGAGTCCGCTCGGGCTGTTTCGCGATTGATGCGGTTGCCATGTTTCATATTCCTATATTCCGGTCGTTAAATCAGTCTTTACTCCAAAGAGGTTGTGCGTTATCGCTCGCAGTTCCAGATATGTCCTTCCCAATATCCGTAGCTTCACTCTCAACAGCTTTTACAAAGAAATCCTGCAAAAAAATGTTTTAAAATAAGAAATGTCTCATTGCTCCTTTAAAAAGAAGGAAAAAAAATAGGCATGTGCTGTAAAATGAAATGGCGACAGAACGAGTAAAATTATGTAGAGAGGCAGCAGAAGGGATAAATCTTATTGCAAGCAAAATAGAATACAGCAAAACAATTCCAATGGCAGTAAGAAATGCGGTGTGTCCGCACCATCTGTCAAGCCTGGCTACAGAGATCCATTGCGGATTGTTTCTGACCGCTATGTCAGGGCTTGCTCTGAATGCAATTTATGTTTCGCCTTTATCGACTTTTAAAGCGACTACCGTTTTACAGACTAAGCTGAATATTATTTTCTATTAGACATGCGAATTTATGATAAAAGCATCTTTAAGCGTGCACATGCAAGGACGGCATGCACGTAGCCGGGCCCATGCGGCTGCCAAATAATATGGCACTGTACCTGATTTCAGTAATATCGAAGAAAAGACTCTCGTTTGTGGACCAACGCTGCATTTAGTAGATCTTCAATGTTTTGTCAACATCTCGTTCGCAAGCTGTCACTGTCCGTCTCGGCCATAGTGCTTATGCCGCTTGTAAATTTGCCCGTTCCGTTCATTGGTGAGGAATAGGGGCAGGTCTTGGCGAGGCTGGACATTGCGCGTCGAGCATGCGCACTTGCGCAGTGAATGCTCCAACGTAGGCCAGTGTGATTCTGCACTATTTTGGTAGGCTACTTTCAGGAGAATGACAGTGTCCACAAAGCAATGGGACGTCACGGGCTGCAAGTCATGGAAATCTTAGCTTAATCGAGTTCGAAAGCATTTGAAGCATTTTAGCCAAGATTTCCACAGCAAGAATGAGTTTACATTTGCCTTTATTCTTGATGTGAGCTTTCGTATTTGGGCTTCTGATTGGCCGCATTATACGTCAATCAAGAATTAAAGCCAATGAGCGGCCAGTGCGCTGGCGTTACTGAACCATGATGTCACTTTTACATTTCAATTCACAATGCAACGTTACAAACATGCAGACAGTGACCGTGGATGATATCATCGTCGTCGTGAGTCAGCACTGCAGTACTTAAAAAGGCCACTGACCCATTATTTGAAATGAAACTAAAGTATCATATCAATTTGGCCACTGTTGTGCAATTCCTCTGACATTATGGTGAACTCCTCTCATCTGAAGCCACTTTTAACATTTAAGTTAAATCAGACTAAATGATTGTTCCAAAATAATTGACAAATTATTGCTTTGTCTTCAGTGTCATTATTCAAATGTACAGACCAATACATTTGTCCATAAGTTTAAACTGAAATATTATGTAGCCTTGCATAGGCTAAGCTTAAATTTAAGCTACTCAAGTTTTTCGTTAGAAATGAACAAACCATCATCAATAAGCGAGTATATTAATAATAAAACTACATCAAAACAACATTATTATTACTCTGTAATGTTTTCAAATAAAATATGGCCTTTTAATTTTACTTGCAAAAACTTTGACTTTCAGATGAAAAAGATGACCAAAAGCCTGGATCTGCCATGGATCATCAATAGGTGGCAGCAGAGAGAAATGTAGACTTCTCTTTCTGCCCTTTAATTTTAAGTTCTTTTTTTATATATATATATATATATATATATATATATATATATATATATATATATATATATATATATATAATTGTTGTGTCTCAATTTATACTTACAAAATGTGAAAATGTGTCAAGAACTTGCAGTCGAATTCTGCAATTTTGAAAGTTCAATAATAATAAAAAAATTGACTTGGTCTTGGAGCTACTTTGAACTTTTGCTCTACACCACATTTGGGCTGTAGTTAATTTGATAAGTTTGTGAGAGATATGGAAAATATGCTAAATGTATTTTACAGAAGTATTTTGAGACAAAATTGTACTCATAAATATATTCTGTATGCTGTAGCTATACCATCATGTGTAAAGCCTCAGTTGATACCAAGATCAGTACGGAAAAGATTTTACAATTTGTTTTTTTAAATGGTTATATTTAAACCCCCTGGTATTATTCAGTCATTTTACACCAATTAATTTTGCATTTGTACTTTTTTTTTACTTCATTGGAATGGTACAAAACAGACATCATTCAAAAAGGTTAAACAGGTTATAAAAAAAAATTAAAAAAAAGTCACATATGTATTGTTCACAGTTAGAAATGAGGCCTGCCACAATCATGAATTTTGTGCTAATAATTCATTTTCATACAAAAAAAAAAGAAAAAAGAAAAATTGTATTGAAGATTTAATTCTTTTGGTTTTGCTGAGGCCACTTATGTTCCCAAAATGTTAGCACAAAAATGTTTTTTTACAATCACTTTGCTACAATTTTCAGAACCTTGATGTCATTTTTCAAAACTCTAGACACAAAACGGTTATCACTTGTAACACAGGCTGTCTAATGTTCAAAACATTGCATTGTGCATTCACATCTTTAAAGAAATCTTGCACAATCATTGGTTCAAGAAACATAACTATAGATCACCCACCCACAAGCAACCGATAGTTTCACTGTGTCATTGTTCGTACAATCATTAAATATTGTAGAACAAAATAGGTGATACAGGTTTCATTATGGTACTACGTGTACAGTAAATACATCTCTGTAAAAGTACTGCAGTAGTAGAGAGAATACTACAGACACAGTGGAATCATTGAACGAAGTTTGTAATATTGATGCAAAACACTACAGTACAATCACAACATAGGTTTATTTGAGTCAAATAAAAAATTAGCTATGAAATAGAAAAGACAGTACTGTAAAACATCAAATGCAGTGTTCAACTTGCACTACAAGAAACAAAACAGGAGTGATTACTGTACTTCTACATTGTCATCAACTCTGTTTTGTGGATTTGGCCACAGGTTCTCATCTACATCACAATGGATGTTTTCATTAGCCAAACATCTTGGAGAAAACCTTCGGGCATGGCGAATCCAGGCCGGACACTGGTCTGCTGTGATGTCATTGCAGGTGTCATCCATGGCCTGGAGAAGAGCGACTTGTTCATGAGGGTGCCTATCATGAACCTTCCATCTCCATGTGGAGAAAAATTCCTCAATCAGGTTATGGAAGGGAGAGTATGGGGGTAAATACAGGGTGGGAAATTGTGCATGGGCTTGAAACCATGCTTTCACCACATGAGCATGATGGAACTTGACATTGTCCCACACAATGACATAGGTCACACCTTCAGCTCTACAAACCTGACCGAGCTCATCAAGAAAGGTGACAAGGAGAGCTGCATTATATGGTCCAATATGAGGTCTGCGCCCCACCACACCATCTTCTGATATAGCCGCACACATGGTAATGTTGGCCCCACGTTGTCCAGGTACTTGGGTGGTTGCCCACTGGCCAATGAAATTCCGACCTCTCCTCCTTGTCTTGGCCAGATTAAAACCTGCCTCATCCAAATATATGAATTTGTGATGGTCGTCATCAGCATCCAGCTCCATCACCCTCTAAAAATACATTTTGGAAAGAGATTTAGAGATTACTGTACAATGTAGAATTTTTGGGAATGTTTTTACAACAGCCATCTTGAAACTGAACTTACCTGAACATACACAGTCCTCATTTGCTTCACTCTGTCTGCATTTCTTTCGAAAGGCCACCTCTCAGAAGGGGAGAACACTGAGCCAATCCTGCTGAAAAATCCAGGATAAACCATCATGAATTCCATGTTAGTTCAAGGTTGGTTAGTGCTGATCTGGTGGACTAACATAGTCATACTGTTCTCAAGCAAGGGAAGGGAAGTGGCTTCATGAAAGTTAACTGAGGATAATGCTGGAATTTTCCCGGTATTTATGACCTTACCGTTTAGATCTTATAGCTTATTACAAAGACAGTGAGGAAACTCTAGCTGGGACCTGCAGGAGAAGCAGGAGGAGGGCTGGTGCGCCAGTTTTGCTTGAAAACAGGATGACTATGCTGGATCACCAGCTAGACCAGCACTACCAGCTCTAACCAGCATAAACCAGCCTGGACCAACATGGAATTCATGCATGTTTATGCTGGACTTTTCAGCAGGGAAGTTCAACGTCATAATCCGACCCTCCTTTCTCCCCCTTCTGGTTGGTTTGGAGGAAATCTTTCTGCATTCATGGTCTAAGCCACAAAGTTTCCCTGTTCTTTCTTCAGACAGCTTAGTGTCTGGTGGTATTGCTTGCTAAGGGACAGTCTCAACATGGTCCTAGAAGTTTCTCTAATGATTGCCACATGAGCTTAGTGTCTGGCAGGCTGACATGGGCTTGCAAGGCTCCCAAACCTTGAAATATTTGTGTTTGGCGGCATTACTTGCTTATTTGGTGACCACAATACAACTACAATAACTACATATACTCTCCACACAGAGTTCTGATCTCAGAACTGTTGCCACAGTTCTTCTGGATTTAGCCTTTCTCAGTTTTTTCTGTTTCTTCATGTAATCACAGACGGACTCGATGATGGTGAGATCAGATCATCCTGGCTGTAGTTGTTGTGCATACAAAAATCTCACTTGATTATTACAATTAATGGCAAAAGGAATGTTTTGGAAATGTAAACTGATATTTCCAACTGAAACACTACAGCAAAATATATAAATAACTGGCTTAAAACCAACTTTTCTTTTGTATTAGTGTATCATTGTGCATATAACAAAGAAGATGTGCGTTTGTGGATCAGGAGACACACGTGCATTCATTGATATCTTTTATGAGTCAATCTCATTTGATTTATTTGGATTTTGAGACTTACTTTTCGTGGTTTTCAAGCATTTCACAACCCACACACAACCAATGAATAAGCCTGGTGCTAATTATTAATGTGTGCACAACTACCTATCTATTTGACAAAAAAGAAAACATTTGTATTTACAAAAATAACTCTATTTGTACACCTGGCTGCACGTTCAATTATTTCAGAATTTTGCACACACAAGTTGAAAGGCATTTGGCTGTGGATAGTAAAACATATCTGCAACATTTATCAAGTTCATGGATATCTGTGCATGCATGTGTTCGCTAAATTCATCCCATAATATTTTCCTGTTCATTTATTTTAATTTGAAACGAATTTAAAATATACGCTACTGCATTGTGATATAGCCTACAGTATATGCTCAGCTAGAATAAACATAAGAAAATACATATAACAAATCGAATTAAAAGACATAACCGTAAAATCTGTGAGGTGTGTCCAAACTTCTGACTGGTAATGTATGGCCTTTGTAACATAAAGTCTCCGTGTACTATATGGGGAGGCTGCATGCAGAGGGCAGTAAAGAGTCGATTCTGTTTTCACTTTCAAACCAAGCTGCGTACTGGTGTCATCGCTGCTCACTGACGATGGCTTTAACCCGGTTCGAGCGGTTTTTAAGCCGACTGCTTCGAGCTGTGATGTGGATGTTATTCGCCGCTTTTAAGTTATTTGCACCTCAGCAACGGCATGGAGTTTCGCGACTCCCACCCATCACTAACCCACTTCTGCTGCTCTCAGCCATGCAGCTTGCACGAAAGATTCGTCGGAAGGAAGTAAGATGTAAATAAAAACTCCATAGGCTCTATATATTGATCATTATAATTAACAGCATGACCGTAATGACATGTTGATTACACTTTGAATGACGCTACGGTAAAGATCATTATTTCACAGTCACACCACTCAGGAGGAAGAGATGCGACGAGGTGAATTGCAATGAATGCTGGGAGTTGTAGTTTTATTTTTATTTTTATTTTATTTTTTGTACCACACACAGTGTAGTTTATTAACATCACAGTTTGTTTTCTGATATCAGTTCAGCTATTTATGTAGGTAATCAGAGTGGGAACACACTAGAGGAATCACGAGTTTTCAAGGCTGGTCAAAGGTCAGCAGCACTTATGAAGGGCTTAAGTATGCATGCAATAAAAGTATCCCATGGGTCTGTGCATCAAGCCAGTTATTTTGTCTGAAAATCACATTTATTTTCAGTTCCCCCCTTTTAAAAGAAATGCTTGTGTAAACATTTTTTTTTAAATAATAATAATTCTAATTTTAAAGGATGCATGTATAATGTAGACGTTTTAAAATATAAGTTTGTGACTCATATATATTTAAAAACATATAGTACTTAAACTTTTTAATAAATAGGAAAAAAGTGATTTTTCAACACTTGTCTAATTTTGACAAATGTTATTCTATACCATCACACATCATATTTGCACACAATATATATATATATATATATAAGAAAAAAAAAGCCTACCCATCATACCATCAAAGGATATGATTTGATTTCTTTTTCCAGGATATGCTTTGATGAAAAATATTTTGAAGTTTCATTTTTCAAGATTTTAAGTAATCAAAAAAGCCCCCAATAACCCCAGACTGTTATATTACTCAAATGTATTATTGATATATATTTATAACCTTTTCTTTCTTGGAGAACAGACAGATATAACACAGTGTGCACATTTATCTATGCATTTAGCTACATTAATTATATTCACAATAGATCTGACCTAAGTTTTGAATCTGTGCATTTCTACTGAATGTTTGTCTTTCAGTTCGTTACCCACACACATTTTTGTATACATTTGTGTGCTGTAGTGACTTTTACTGCATTGTGCATTCCAAACACTTATTGATTTCCTTCAAATATCTCTAGGTAACAAGTGCTGAAGTGGTACAGGCCTACATTGACCGCATTCAGGAAGTCAACCCACTTATCAATGCCATGGTGAAGGACAGGTGAGGGAGTTCAAGGGCAAAATCATCCTACATTTCATTCTGACTCTGAACACACATTCTCATTTGTTCAGGTTTTCTGCAGCGCTTCAGGAAGCCGCACAGGTAGACAAACTAATAGAGGAGGAGACGGGAGGAGAGGATGTGTTGGAGGACAGGCTACCTCTACTTGGGGTACCCATCACTGTTAAAGAGGCCTTTGCTCTGCAAGGTATATTATACAACTCTTCATTCCAGAATGGTGTATGTCTGTAGGGTGACACTTTCTGTTTTCTTCCTAACAGGCATGCCTAACTCGACAGGACTGTTGAGCAGACGGGATCTGGTTTCGGGGGCAGATGCCCCATCTGTTGCACTGTTGAAGAGGGCGGGAGCGATCCCACTAGGTGTAACTAACTGCAGTGAGCTCTGTATGTGGCTAGAGTCCCACAACCACCTCTATGGCATCACTAACAACCCCTATGACTTTGAGAGAATTGCAGGCGGCAGCTCAGGTCATTTTATACACATCCTGACACTTTAACCATAGTAAAACTGACAGAAAAATCATAATTTTCAATTTTATAATTATTATACAATTGCAGACATTGTTGTTCATTTTTATGCACTTTTAGGAGTTTTGCATACAGTTTTTTTACTGTTAA
Organism: Abramis brama; assembly: GCF_963993115.1. NCBI lineage: Eukaryota > Metazoa > Chordata > Actinopteri > Cypriniformes > Leuciscidae > Abramis > Abramis brama. Next base: position 36,532,547 of record NC_139964.1, on the reverse strand, counting down.
AGATACTCCCTGTATTTTTTTTTTATTGAAATAGAGCTAAATTAAAAAAATAAAAATAAAATAAAATTAAACATTAAAATAGAATTCAACTTTATTTAATTAAAATTTTCACCATTAAAAACATTTTACCTCTAAAAAAATTAATAGTTTTTAAAACAAAAAAATTATATTCAATTCAAGTTTTTTTGTCTACCTCTTTTTGCTGCAATACATATTGTTTCAAAGCAGCTTTACAGAAAATGATTGTTTCAATAAATGTATGCACAAGTCAATAAACACTCACACAAGATAAAGAATCCAGTCATATTATTAGCCCAATAAAATGGCTTTAAAACCAGTAAAGGGTTAGGTCACCCAAAAATGAAAAATCTTTAATTACTCACCTTAATGTCGTTCCATACCCGTAAGTCTTTCGTTCATCTTCGAAATACAAATGATCTTTTTGATAAAATCCAAGAGATTTCTGTATTCTCCATAGACCGCTACACAACTGACACGTTGATGCTTTAAAAACTTCATAAAGAGATTGTAAAACTAATCCATAAGAATTGAGCGGTTTAGTCCAAATTTTCTAAAGAGACGCGATCACTTTACATTTACATTGAATAATTTAGCAGATGCTTTTATCCAAAGCGACTTACAAATGAGGAGAGCAATAGAAGCAATTAAACTAACAATAGGACAACAATGTGCAAGTAATGGGACCCTTCCCAGTTTAGTCTAATGCAGTATACTTAATTTTTTTAAATATATATTATATATACAGTATATATATATATGTGTGTGTGTGTGTGTGTGTGTTTCATCCTCTCCACTAGGTGTCACTATAGGTCCAATATGACTGCCAGGGCAACATTTATGAAAATTAATTGTAGTTAATTCTGTCACTTGCAGGAGGTGAGGGCAGTATATTGGGTGCTGGTGCCTCTGTGATTGGAGTTGGGTCAGATATCGGGGGTAGTATCCGTATTCCCTGCTTTTTCAATGGCATCTTCGGACACAAGCCATCATTAGGTAAGAAGAGTGGGTGCAGTTGCGTGCGTGTGTTGGTTAGTAGAATAATGGTGACAGTCTACAGAGGGAGTATGTAGTTTCTACTGTATACAGTGAGGAAAATAAGTATTTGAACACCCTGCTATTTTGCAAGTTCTCCCACTTGGAAATCATGGAGGGGTCTGAAATTGTCATCGTAGGTGCATGTCCACTGTGAGAGACATAATCTAAAAAAAAATAATCCATAAATCACAATATATGATTTTTTAACTATTTATTTGTATGATACAGCTGCAAATTAATATTTGAACACCTGTCTATCAGCTAGAATTCTGACCCCCAAAGACCTGTTAGTCTGCCTTTAAAATGTCCACCTCCACTCCATTTATTATCCTAAATTAGATGCACCTGTTTGAGGTCGTTAGCTGCATAAAGACACCTGTCCACCCCATACAATCAGTAAGAATCCAACTACTAACATGGCCAAGACCAAAGAGCTGTCCAAAGACACTAGAGACAAAATTGTACACCTCCACAAGGCTGAAAAGGGCTACGGGGAAATTGCCAAGCAGCTTGGTGAAAAAAGGTCCACTGTTGGAGCAATCATTAGAAAATGGAAGAAGCTAAACATGACTGTCAGTCTCCCTCGGACTGGGGCTCCATGCAAGATCTCATCTCGTGGGGTCTCAATGATCCTAAGAAAGGTGAGAAATCAGCCCAGAACTACACGGGAGGAGCTGGTCAATGACCTGAAAAGAGCTGGGACCACCGTTTCCAAGGTTACTGTTGGTAATACACTAAGACGTCATGGTTTGAAATCATGCATGGCACGGAAGGTTCCCCTGCTTAAACCAGCACATGTCAAGGCCCGTCTTAAGTTTGCCAATGACCATTTGGATGATCCAGAGGAGTCATGGGAGAAAGTCATGTGGTCAGATGAGACCAAAATAGAACTTTTTGGTCATAATTCCACTAAACGTGTTTGGAGGAAGAAGAATGATGAGTACCATCCCAAGAACACCATCCCTACTGTGAAGCATGGGGGTGGTAGCATCATGCTTTGGGGGTGTTTTTCTGCACATGGGACAGGGCGACTGCACTGTATTAAGGAGAGGATGACCGGGGCCATGTATTGCGAGATTTTGGGTAACAACCTCCTTCCCTCAGAGCATTGAAGATGGGTCGAGGCTGGGTCTTCCAACATGACAATGACCTGAAGCACACAGCCAGGATAACCAAGGAGTGGCTCTGTAAGAAGCATATCAAGGTTCTGGCGTGGCCTAGCCAGTCTCCAGACCTAAACCCAATAGAGAATCTTTGGAGGGAGCTCAAACGCCGTGTTTCTCAGCGACAGCCCAGAAACCTGACTGATCTAGAGAAGATCTGTGTGGAGGAGTGGGCCAAAATCCCTCCTGCAGTGTGTGCAAACCTGGTGAAAAACTACAGGAAACGTTTGACCTCTGTAATTGCAAACAAAGGCTACTGTACCAAATATTAACATTGATTTTCTCAGGTGTTCAAATACTTATTTGCAGCTGTATCATACAAATAAATAGTTAAAAAATCATACATTGTGATTTCTGGATTTTTTTTTAGATTATGTCTCTCACAGTGGACATGCACCTACGATGACAATTTCAGACCCCTCCATGATTTCTAAGTGGGAG
>NC_139964.1:36467687-36529687 GCF_963993115.1 Abramis brama | reverse complement strand
AACTTGCAAAATAGCAGGGTGTTCAAATACTTATTTTCCTCACTGTATATACTTAACGTTGAAATTGTAGTAATGTTGATTAAGGCCATAAGGAAGGCAAACTACATTTGGTTTTCTCTGTACATAAAGGTATCGTAAGTAATGATGGACAGTATCCTCCCACCTCGGGACTGCAGATGGGATTTCTGTGTACAGGACCTATGTGCCGCTATGCAGAAGACCTGATTCCCATGCTAAGCATCATGGGAGGACCCAATGCAAACAAGTAATATAATATGATATTTACAAAAACTTTTTACATAAATGCAACATGACAGAGATAATTTTCTGTAGCATCTACATTATGATTCGAAAGTTTGGGGTTTGTATGATGTTTTAAATCTTTTTAAAAGAAGTTTCGTATGCTCACCAAAGCTGCATTTATTTGATAAAAATACAGTGATGAAAAATATTATTACAATTTAAAATAACCATTTTCTGTTTAATACATTGTAAAATGTAATTTATTACTGCGATGGCAAGGCTGCCCTTACTCCAGTTTTAAGTGTCACATAATCCTTCAGAAATCATTCTAAAATGCTGATTGCTTCTTAGTATCAATGTTGAAAAAAATCTTTGCTCCTCAATATTTTTGTGGAAATCCTATTTTCCAAGAGTCTTTGATGAATGGAAAGTTCGACAGAACAGCATTTATTTAAAATAGAAATCTTTTGAATGTCTTTACTGTCATTATTGATCAATTTAATTCATCCTTGCTGATTAAAATTATTACTATGTAACTTTTTTTGTTCAAACTGAACTAAATTGAAAGAATGAGTTAATACATCATCAATCCTTCTTCCAAAATGTGTTGGAGGTGAAAAAAGGAGGTGAGGAGAGGAGAATGCACAAATTAGAAATGAGAAGCACCCTTTGACGCGTGTATGGTGTGGGAGTGGGTTAGTTGTCACAATGAGCGAGAATGGATGACATGGGCACTTAAATCTCCAACCTTTGTGGAATCACCCGTTTAAAAAAAAACGCAGAACAGAGGAGAGTCTGCTGGCAAAAGAGAAACGTGATAGAGTTTGTAATAAAACAAGAATCAACATTGGCTTGGCTTTTTGGAGATGGCGAGAACTGAGGGATTTGAAATGTTGTAAAAGTGGCAACAGACGAGTAAGGTGTTTTATTGAACAGACAAACTCCCATATGTGGCTCTCTAACAGAGTTTATTGTAAAGCATTATCTATTGTGAAGGGTCATTTCATGATGGTTGTTATAGCGCTGTGCTGGAATTTATTTTCAAGGAACCATTAATACGGTCTATTAATGGTTATCTACGATAACGACTTCAGAGGGCCAAAAGTTACATTGTGTACCTTTAAATTTCTCCCAAAAAACCAACTTACTGACCTCAAACTTTTGAACGGTAGTGTATTTGCATTATAGTTTCATTGTTTTTTCCTTGAAGTATATTCACTGCGTGGCTTTCATCTTACTGTTTCGTCTTGATTATTTTCAGTGGTTCAAATCAACCCCTATTACGAATGCATCCCAAGTGAAAAATTCTCTCTGTCTGTTTCACTCTCTTTAGACTGTCTCTCTCTGATGAAGTAGATTTGAAAAAGCTGAGATTCTTCTCTGTTCCCCACAATGGGGGCTCTCATTTAGTCTCTCCAGTGGACGCACAGCTGCTTCAGGCACAGAAGATGGTATGTAGGTGTGTGTGTGTGTGTGTGTGTGTGTGTATGGGCTTCAGTCAATTGATATTTATCTCAAAATGAGCTTTATTTTTAGGTGGTCAAACGCTTAGAGGCAGACCTTGGGGTTAAGGTCCAAGAGCTGTTCATCCCACAGCTCAAATACTCCTTTCAGATCTGGGGAACCATGATGGCTTCACCTGGAAAGGATGGAAAGGTGTGTGTTTTTGGGCATTACAATTTTTATGTACATACAATGTTCATGCCCTTATTGTACATAACATGGATTAAATGAATATATCGGATAAAATATTTAACTTACATTTTTTTTAAAAGATGGAAGTCAATTTCAGAAGATTGTTGACTACCATAAGATAACTTTCTCAATCTCTCACTGAGCAAAGGCTAACTTAAGCTCATTATTTTAATTCAGTTAAGTGCCCTTTTGATATTGTTGCTATTAATGAAGTTATAATTAAGTTTAGGTGTCAAGAGCTTAACTAGAGCAGAGCCTGTTTACACTTTTTATATACATGAGTGATTCTATAATTGGAGATACATTTTGCATTGCAAAAGGTTAAGAACTGTTCACTAACAGAAATTATTTCCAGTATCTTATTGAAAACATATTCAGTTTAATAATTCAGTGCTTGCCAAACACAAGTTACTTCCTTTTTTTACTTTTAACAAAAAAAAAAAACAGATTTCTTTAGAGCAGTGTTTGTCAACTCTGTTATTGTCAATTCTGTAACATACTGTCAATTTTGTTACTCTACCTTGGTAACAGGGTTTGATGGTAACAGAATTGACTATTTTAAACTTAGCCAAAAACTTCACTTGCTAGCATAAATGCTAAGAGCACATGGCACTAATGAAATCATGATTTAAAGACTTGTAAACAACCCACTGTGTGATCAGTGATACATTCTGGTTTCCTTTTGATATTGTGGTAACAATTTTGACCTTTTACAAAATAACTCTTGGTGAACTTTTTAGATTAAACTATTTTCTCAGAGAGAACACGCATACCTTTCAGTGCTTCAGACCTTATCAGTGAGGGAAAGTGACATCATTCCTGTATCTTACAGTTGTGGGAGATAATTCCACCAATTTAAAGGCAAAGTATAGTACAGTAACAGAACTGATGCAAGATTTATGGACATGCATTTTTATAAGATAAAAGTAATTAACAATTTAATGTTGTAGAATTAGGAAAATTACTATTTAGGGCGTTTCTAAATTAAATATTACCAAAAAGAAAAGTAAAATAAAATGTTTTGATTACACAATGATACTTGATGAAAATAAATACACTGACTAATTCAGACAAGAAATTGTGATTTTCAGCTTGTGATCCATGACAATGAGTAACTAATGATTAAAATAATTAAAAAATAACCATTTTGAAAAAATAAAAAAAATAATGAGTTTGGACACCAAATGTACCTGCAATTATAGAATCACTCACATGCTTTCTTACAATACAAGCATATTCATTTTTATACTGTATTTGGGTTACTGCATAACATGAATGATGTTCTAGTTGTCAACGTAGTTTTTATCAGGTGGTTTTGTAATTTTTTTTCCATCTCAGCCTCCCACCTCATTTTCGGAGCTAATGAGTAAAGGCGGGAAGAAGGTCTGGCCAGTCTGGGAGCTGTTCAAGTGGTTTCTGGGGTTTTCTTCTCACACTATAGCAGCAATAGGTGTGTGACAGCAAATAAGCTTGTGCACTTTTAACTTTGAATTCCTCTTTCGCTCCATGCCTCACAAATTCTGATGCAAATCAGTGCTAGCAAGTCTTCTTGTGATGAGTGTTCCCAAAAGTATCCAAAGACGTGTGTTTTTGAGACTATTCAGTGTATCTGAAGATGAATGCATATGATAATAGTGTCCCTTTCTGTCTCTCTTTCTCAGGTCTGGCATTAGTTGAGCTATTCCAGAGTTCCCATCCATCTTCATTCATTATACAGCAGAAGGAAAGCCTGCAGCAGGAGCTGGAGAAGTTACTAGGCACAGATGGAGTGCTGCTGTACCCCTCTCATCCACAGATTGCCCCAAAACACCACCACCCAGTTTTCACGCCCTTCAACTTCTCTTACACTGGTAAGTGTTGTTGGTTTTAATCTACTTATTAAGGCCGCGACACACCAAACCAACATCAAAGAACTAGCCACAACGAAAGCTAACTGTGGCGTCACCTCGCGTGCGTCCGGGTTTAAAGCTGTGCTTGGCCAACTAGTAGGAACGTTCTACGCCTGTGTGAGAGGAAATTACACTCTATATCAGTGACAGGTGTCTATTTTCATAATTCAAAATGAGAAACCTTAACTAGAACTGTGGATATACAAACCGTGAACAAAGCAGCACTTTCTTACTATTTTGAATACGAGTAATGATGGTCACTTTCTTCATTCAGACAGCCATGTCGTTATGAAAATATTTGCATATTTGAATTCTCTGGTAAGATGATGTAAAATTAGAGCAGCCGAAATTGGGAGCTTTGTCCCGCATCCAGCAAGACGTAATCAGTGTCCCGCATTTCAATTATGTCTGTATTATTTTATTTCTTCCCTTAAATTACAATACCACAATTAGAAATATAATAGTAAACTGCGATTGCAGTTTAAAAATCAATCTGCGCAGCTGCCATGTTCTTAAGTCGCTACTTAAGAAAATGTATTTTAGTATAAAATGTGACTTTTACCTATACTAGCCTGTTATTCAGTTCATTATATTTAGCTGCAGACTAAAAAAGTTGCCAACAGTGTTGACATACTGCAAAAACTGAGCTAGATGCTCAGCTGATCGTCGGCTTGGTGTGTCGTGGCATTAATGGGCCGCCTTCCCGGAGGGGTCTAGGCTCTAAGCAGTTCTATTCTCTGCAGGTATCTTTAATATCCTGGGTCTGCCAGTGACCCAGTGTCCATTAGGGCTGAGTGTGGAGGGTTTGCCCCTGGGCGTACAGATTGTGACAGGTAAATTACAGGACCGTCTCTCTTTGGCCACCGCCCTCTACCTGGAGAAAGCTTTTGGTGGCTGGAAGGAACCAGGCAAGACAACAGCCAAGCCTTAATCCATCTGATGCATCTATATCTGCAACAACTGGACCACATAACCAACCACACGTACTGTACCACATTTACAGCATGTCACTATCCAAAGCTTTGTTACGTTTGTTCTGCTTTCTAAGTGCAGAATTCATTTTACATTAACTGACATGTTTCAGAGGGCTGCATTTGTGTTTACCTTGATTCATAATGAACTGGATGATTACATGATTACATTACATTTAATAACTTTATAACTATGTGAGAAATACTGCAATTCATAACAGTACTTTTTTTTTTACTTTCATGCACTGAAAACGATGATGTTTGAACAAGCATTTGTGCTGTTCATTGTGTCCTCTAAACAAGCTTTTCAAGAGCAGGCTCTTTCTTCTGACAAATCTGTTTTATGATTAGAATATACCTTAAGCAGGCTTTAGTGTTATAGAAGAAAGAAGTTTTGTTGCACTCAAAGGATGTAAAGCAATCATATTTACAAGTAAATAACACACTGGATCATTTTAAATGTTGGGCATTGGTGCACCTTTGTTTTCTTAGCTTTTATTACTCATATTTTGTTGTGGTTTCTCTGAAAAATCTGTTGCTGACGTATTAAATAAATTACCTAAAGCAGTAAGACTAAATAAAAAATACTCTTTTAATGTGATTTTTCCCAAATATTGGGTGTAATATCTGTCTTCTTGGATAATATATATTTTAATATGGCTTTGGGGGTATGTGAATGTTGATGATGTGTTTAACATAAATTCTCAGATATGTCAAATGTGTCATCAACATCAAACATAATTTCAAAAGAAAATATGAACAACAGACGACATGACATGCATTTATTGTTTTATTGTGTAATTCTGAATGGAGCATGAATAAAGACAGATAAGGGTCAAAATCTGTTGGATATAAGGAGGATATTTCACATAACTTTTTCTTTCTCTCTCCCATCAAAAATAAGTATATCACAATATTCAAAATCACTCAAATTCACCCATTAGATTGTGCCAATAAAACAAGCTTTGTTGCAAAACATGTTGAATTTAAAACCACCACAATTTCTAATCATTTCAAGAAGCTACAAATGGCTTACTTAAGTCTACACATTAAACTGGGATTGGAGAAAGTGTTTTAATGTTAAAAAAACATATATATTTAAGATATTTATTCATGAGATGATCCTTGGTGTAACCTATATATATAACAAAATCATTTCATTTAAATACAAGCACATTTTAAGTTATATAACATTTTGATTTTTTTGCTGAGTAGAAATGGCTTTTAATAGTAAAATTGTAAATTTTCTCTAAATTTTGTGATGGTCAGTCCAAGGTCATGCATCGTTTTGACCACAGCACTATGTGACCACAAGATGACAGCATTACACATTATGGCATGTCTACTCTAGAGTGTACACTATTTCGGAAAATTAAAAAAATTATGAAATTCTGTTTTAAGTAACAAGTTGGTTTGGGTACATTATTAAAATTATAAGCTCAATTCATCCAGTTAAAAATGCACGTTCCCTTTACTCTTATGTTAGGGAGTGATCAGTTGACACTCTTTTGCCTCTGTGCAGGTTAGTTTGTCCCTTATTTATATTGGGACTATTTCCATGTTTTCAATCTATTGTTTTTTTCTGTTTCATTTGCTATCCGTCTACACATACGGCTGAGATCAAAACACCTAGGAAATGGAATGAGCGAGACACGTCCACTTCACAATCACCGCTCTACAGCTGCAGACTGATTAGATATGAGAGCTGTCATTAACATGTTAATAATAGTCTCTGTAAAACTGTTGGCTTTTAAATCGGATCTGAGATATGGACTGTAGACCATGTTTTCAGCATTTGATGCTTCGGCAGTCCACAATGTCTTTTCTGTTCTTTTTTGTTCCTGAATTTTTTTTTATGGCATTCAATAATGACAACAGATTTGTGAGGGTTTGCATTCATCCAGGTATTTGTAAAATGTGTGATGGTTAATTTGTAAGCAAATGGACTTTTATTGAGGTCATTTTTGCTGATTATCTATTTGGCTTAATCAGTTGTAATAGTATTCTAACATCTTTAGCATAATTTACCCCAATTCACTGCACAGGTTTAAACCAGATGTTTATAAATAAGTTCTTCCACGATGAAAACCTTCTCAGACCACCTAAGATCTCATTATTAAACTATAACATGATGTTTCATGGCTCAGTCAAACGTTTAGGGCTATACAACCACACTCACATGACCTTAAAGCGGCTAAAAGGCTTCCTTTCCAAATGATGGAGACATAGGCCAGACACCTGGAATCGGTGAATAGCTGCTAGAGGCAGTGTTTCGTATCTGTGGCAACATCGTACTCAAAGACTTCAAAGAGCAATTATTCCAGATCCTATTACAACACACTCATCACCATCATCTCATGCATTTTCATCAGTGTTCAAAGAAAATGATTAACATGTGATTGGATGGGATGGAACGAGTGAAGCTGAAGGCTGTTCTAAAGAGCAGAAAAAAAGGAACAGCACATGGCACTATATGATAATTACCTATGTGGGCAATTTGTGTGACCTCTGGTAAAAAAAAAATTCATGAAAACACATTATTTTTTCCATTTACTCATTGCTTTACCAATAATTTTGATATTTAATGGACTGTTTTTAGCACGTCACTCATCACCTGTGGTAGAGCTTGCATGAGTGTAAATAAAAATATTCATGATTTTCAGCATGAATACTCCATGAACATATTTGCTGTTATCTTTCACACCTTGTTTTAACAGTGCAAAGGGCCCCAAAAAAGACAAGTTTATTAGATCAAATATCTGCACTGTTATAATCAGAAAGCAAATAATGTAAATTCAACAAAAGTTATATTGTAATTCTAATAAAATTGCCAGTTGACACTGGCTTAAAAAGTGTTTTAGTATAAATGTGCAATCACTGTAAAGTTAACATATGTGATTTAACAGTGATGTAAAAAAAATGTATGCAAATTTAAAAGTTTTATGATCATGCAAAGCTATAAATTACAATATCAATATAAAATAAGATTTGACTGCTTTGTTTGACAGTTTTAACTGCTTGAGATGTCCGTCAAATTTAACACGACACGTGGATTTAACAACTTCTGTAAAATATCTAAAACATGTTGGGGGGAGGTTATTTACACAAGCTTATTTTAGCAAGAATGTCCAGTATACTCCCACATTACAGAGTCCCATACAATGGTGCATTTCTAGCTTCTGTCCGCCAGCGAGAGCGCGTTTATGGGCAGGGCTTTTTGAATGAATCGATGCTGTAAACTAGCGTTACACGCTTGATTCATACAGGCAGAGAGCAGACGGTCCATTTCAGGGCGAGCGTGTTGAGGAAGGTTTGTTCTCTGAGCTCGAGGCAGAAGTAAAGCGATAAAATGATCACCATCATTGAAGATCAGGTAAGCTTGATTCAACAGAGCTTCTTTTAAAAATTAATTCGGCCAAAAAATAAGCAAATTCACGCGGTACGACTAGGGATGACACGTTTTGCTGACTAACTGCACGAGAGCCTTTAGCTGCCCACCAAACCGATTTCAATTAAGTTTGTCGAAAATGTAACAGCCCTTTGTAAGAATTCACAAAGTATTACCAAAGGATAAAATTAAATATGCTAGTTCAGGTTGTTAAAAATATAGTTAACGTTACTTAGCCTGTATCTGCTAACCGGTTCTTCACACCAGCTAATGTCGAACGTTACCTAGCCACAACAACAGCCGAAAGCTAAAAATGATAAAAGCCCCCAAAATGCCACTCTCATGTCACTGTCACATTCGCTTTCCCAACAGTTCTGTTGTAAAATTATGAACCAATGCACGTGAAATAACGTTACGTTACATAGTTTTGCGGCCACTACGTTACACAACTTCCTACTTATGACAACGTCGTCTCATCCTACCGTTAAAAAAACGTGTTCTCATAAACGTTTTTTACTTGAATAACTAATATATCACACTCTGACTCCTGTATCATTTTGTTTATTTCTGTGATCGCGGCCTGATGAGACCGAAGCGCGCCATCAAATCACGTGGGTTGGACTCTTCCGAGTTTTGTTTTTTTTCTTCTTTTTTTTTTAATAATTTGCCGCAGTGAAAGAGGCAAGACGGTAATGTTATACAAGGACATCATTAACTGTCATCATGTTGACTTCCTCTTACTATTTGTTTGAATTTATGCAAAGGCACCATGTGGTTTAATTACGCCTGTTACTGATAAATAGCCTAATTTTAAGGTTACAAAATATTGACAGGTGGTCTACCATTGTGGTTTCTATGTTGTAACTAGAGGGCATGTGGTCAGTATATACATATACCAATTTAATTATAGCCTATAAATAGCAAATGAGATGCACAAAATACGCATTTAAGCATTATTAACTATATTCCTTTTAAATAACAGTAATATAAACAAGCAAATAATTAATTATTGACAAAAATGTAGCCATTTAGTTTAATTCTTGTCCACTAATGAAAATTCTAAAAGCAGACAAAGCATCAAGCTTTGTGCATCATCAAGCGATGCACACAGACTAATAAAAGCTGGTCTGGAACAGCATGTGAGTGGAGTGGCTGGTTTTACTCCACAGTTTGGAATGATGTAAAGGCAGATAACAAGGTTCACGTAATCATGACTTTGTAATTTATTACAAACATGTTGTTGCCTATATAAAAATAAGGGTCCACAGTGACATTGTCTTGTTTTTAAAAATAGCTCTTTATGGTATTGGTGACAGAATATGAAATCCAGCACTGACTTGTGTTCACAGGACGGCTTTGACAAAGCTCTGGCTGAGGCTGGTGATAAGCTTGTAGTGGTTGACTTTACAGCCACGTGGTGTGGGCCTTGTCAGAGCATTGCACCTTTTTACAAAGTAAGTAGCCTTTGTTTTTTTTGCATCTGAATCACTATATTCATTGGGTTGTTGGAATTAACTTATTTGACTCGCTTGTAGGGACTGTCTGAAAATCCTTCCTATGCTAATGTGGTCTTCCTCAAAGTGGACGTGGATGATGCACAGGTGAGTTTTCTATTGGAGTTTTTTTTGTTAGAGCTATAAAATAATTAATGCCAACTCATGTCACATAATTTGCTGCACCAATACAAAACTGTATTATGCATCTGCAAACATAGTAGGACTACTTTATTTTGATAATTGGTCAAAAAATAAATCTGTTAAATCGGATTATGTTGCATAGAACTGAATGAAGAATAATATATTGATATATAATATTATTTTAATATAGGCCTATTTTCCGTCTCATATTTGTTACTTTAAATTAATGTGTTGTTTTATTTTAGTGGCTTGTATTTTTTTAAAATATCAGATTATTAAATTATTGTATTCAATTAAAGAAGTCTTATAATAATACAATTATATAAAATAATAATTGTTTTTTGGCCAAGTACATCAAGAATTTCCGGTTTCGACCCAGAATTAATTCATATGAATCGTGCGGTTTAATCCAAGTCTTCTGTTGTCAATAATGTTTGAGCTTCTCTTGACCTTATTTGAGTTCCCTATGTATGTTTGCGGATCAATGTTTATTTGTGAATATAAGCCTAAATTAAATCTGTTCAATATATAAAGCAATCGTATCTCTTCAGAAAACTTGGATTAAAGCGCTTGATTCATGTGGATTTATTTTCAGATTTCTTTATGAACGTTTTGAAGTGTCAGAGTTTCGAGTGAAAAGTCAATAGAGAGACAGAAATCTGGAATGTTTGGAATGACATGAGGTAGAGTAGGCCTAAAATAGCCATGTTTCTATCCAAAGTTGCAAATTTGACCAAAATTGGAATATCGCATTTGCTAATAAAGCACAGCTTCCATCCAGTGAGACAGAGGAGAAAATCGTCACTTCCTGATAAATTGCCACATATCACTAAAATGTAAGTGTAATGTAAATGTCTTTTTCCATATATTATAAATTACTTGCGCATCAGACTGTGAAGGCAATAAACACAGTCATGTTATCTTTTGTTCAGAGGTGGATGCCTGCTCTCTGGGAACGCAGTTGTGTAACGTGTATTTGTTGGTCAAAACTAGTCAGAATTCCTTGTAAAGCTTTTTCTTTCATGAAACTTATTGTTTATTCTACTGCAACCATAGTTGCTCATAGTGTTTAGGCCCAAATCCCTTTGGATAAAAGAAGTGCTCTCGTCACCTTTTTTTATTTTTAAGTTTTCTTTTGTAACATAGTTGGGCAAATATTTGCTGTGTGGTCATAGGTATTGTATGTGCAATACAATGTGAAATTTCTGTATAGGGAAGTACCTGTAACGGTCACATCTGCAGAAAAAAAATGGCATCCATGTATTTTTTGCTGTTTTAATGCATGAAATACACCACTAGAGGGTAGCAGAATTAGAATAAAGTATGAAATGGTGTGGTTACATTTCAGACACACTTTTGTTTTTGCTTTCATTACTTGCTTTGAATGTGCCCCGCAAGTCTCATTAGCTCAAAGCATTAGAATGAGTGCAATAAAAAGTCCTAAGCAATATAAAAGTTACATTCTGTGTTTTTCAGGATGTAGCCCAGTCTTGTGAGATCAAATGTATGCCAACATTCCACTTCTACAAGAACGGGAAGAAGGTTAGTTCTGTTGTCTTTCCTGAGTGCTGCATACAACTTTTAATTGAACTAATATTAGTCACATATCAACCGTAAAAAGTTACAGATATGTCTATGAATATGCATGTAGTGTTTAATTTATTTCCAGTTGTTGTTTGGATGATTTAATCACTTGTTTTCTGTTGTAGCTGGACGATTTCTCTGGGTCCAACCAGGCTAAACTAGAAGAGATGGTGAACCAATACAAAAACTAAGCCTGATTTGACATTCATAAATGTTTCCTGTGCAGCCCCAGCTCAAATTTCACTTACAATAACTGCTCACTTGTTTTGTTATTCATCAAGGGAGTTTAATTTTCTAATCGTTTTACGATTTTAGTGGAATCTGCCTTACAAAATCCGTCAACCATTTCCATAATGAATGATTACCTCTGTATGTCTATGTGTTCACACGTAACTCTTATTAAATGTCTTTTTTTTTTTTCAAAATAAATAAACGCAATTATTACATAAATAAAAATCGTATGTACAATGTTGTTTTTGTTCTTCAGAAGTTTTCAAATTAATCTTGCCAGGGAAGTGTATTTCTGCACCACTAGCTAGTTTATTGTCCCAGGCCATGATGTGATGTTGTTAGCTTGTTCTATTCATGCCTTGTATTGTTAAAGGTTTCTCTAAAATCTTTGCCCAAAGTAATTTTTGTAGCTGCATAAATTGCTAGTGGCCTGCTTACAACATCATCTCTAAGTTTTGTGTCTGCATGGTGATTACAATAATGCGATTCATAGCAGTTCATCTTTGTTTTCGTCAAGGAGATCTTGTATACCAAGCATTGGCACCCTTACATCCTGATAAACAGGTAATACAGAGAGTGGCTGTGTGCGTAACTTAAACCAATCTTAACCCTAATCTCTAACTTGCATCAACCTTGACCGTAATCAACCTTGATCTCTTCTCAAACATGTTATTAGTAGTTCCACCATTCTTTTTTTGCTTTATGAGTCCGTTGCAAAATATTGTTTATCAATAGCTTTTCCATATATAGATTATAGTGTAGCATCAAGTCAACAGTTTGCCCTACCAGTAATTTAGCAGTCACACTTTTGCTTTATTTCATACCAGACCATTTTGTATTCTTCATCTGGTTTTAGGGTTATTAAAACAATCGCATCATTGGGCAAGCTTAGAGCATGTATTATTACTTTTTATTTGTTCTCTCTAATTTAGCATCTCCTTGTTGCTGGAGGGCTTAACTGAACCCCTGCTACCTCCAGTAGCATTTGTCAGTTTACTTAATTGTGATGGTATGGGTTGATTCATTTTGTAATGATGAACATGAACGAGTAGCCTAAATATCCTCCATGAATGCAGGAGGAAGAAAACTGGTTGCAGTGATTATTCAATCAAAAACATTTGCTCAAATGCTTTAAAAGCTAGTTCATAATATCTAAGTACTGAAAGATTAAAGTAAATCAATAATTCATTTCACATTTATTTGTATAGTGCTTTTCACAAAGCATATCATTTGAAAGCAGCTTTACAGAAAATGCATGTTTCTTTATTGCAATTTAGAGTGATATGTTAGCAGAGGTCAACATCATCAGAGGTCATATGTTAACATCATTCAATTAGACAGAAAACAGTGAGCTCATTGGGTTGTTGGAATTAACTTAACATAAATAAATAAATACTTTATTGTATTTGAAATATATTCCCTTTTTCAATAGTAGGCCTACATTGCAAATATACTTTTATATATATATATATATATTTTTTACTATCTTTAAATATATTAAAAGTATATTAGCACCATGCTTTAATCTATTTTCACAACACAACTTTTAACACACTTTACATATTTGTACTTTAGTATATTTTCTAAAAATATATTTTAGAAAAATATAGCCTACTTGAAGTGAAAATTCAGTTTATTTTTTAAAAGTGTATTTATTTGCACTTTATTAAAAATGTATATGTTTAGGTATATTTTAACTGTGTGCTGGAAATGATCATCTATCTATAAATTACAGGAATGTGTGTCTGTGTGTGTGTGTTATTCGCATATCTCTCAAACCATTAGTCCGATGGATTTCAAACTTGACAGGTGTCTTGCTACGGGCAGTGACTTGGCAGTGCAGTGCCAAGTTTGATGTTGTTTGGATTAGAAATCCAAAAGATATCGTTAAATATAGAGGTAAAAGAAGCACACATTGGCTTTTGCCACTCTAGCTGCTGGCTGTCACAAACTGCTCTGAGACACAAAGGTTGAGATTCATTTTCAGCTTTATTTGAAGCTTAATCCAGAATCGTAATCAGCACAAGCAGGGGTCAAACACAGGAATGCAGTCCAAACAAACAAATAAACAAACAATCAAAACAGACAGGGGTCAAAGGCAAAAGAGTAATCCAGGGAACAGGCAAGAAATCCAAAAACCAAGAGACATGAAACCAGGGGAAACGCTCAGAAATGCAGTGCAACAACATACAAAACTTCACAGTGAGTGATGGGGTGAACCAGGCTTATATGGGGTGAACTAAACAAGAAGATTAGATACAGGTGAATGTGATAATGAGTGCTGATGAGTCCAGGCAGAGAATGATGGGAGATGTAGTCTTTGAACATGAAAGTCTGGTGTGGAGTGCCCTCTGGTGGCTCTCAAGGGCACTCCAGCTAGTGACCGTTACATAGCCCCCCCTTTAAGGAGCGGATTCCAGATGCTCAGAAAAACAGTCCAGGAGGGTGGTGGAGCAGAGGAGGACCCGGGGGCGGGATGGAGGGCCAGGCCCGTGAAGTGGAAGAGGACCTGGAGATTGCGGCAAGAAGGGAGGCCAGGGCGGAGCAGGCAGTGCAGGCGACCAGGGCAGAGCAGGAAGTGCAGGCGACCAGGGAGGAGACGACCCTTCAGGCGGCCAGGGAGGAGACAACCCTTCAGGCGGCCAGGGAGGAGACAACCCTTCAGGCGACCATGGCACATGAACAGACATCGGCTCAGGAACAGGAACAGACATCGGCTCAGGAACAGGAACAGACACCGGCTCAGGAACAGGAACAGACACCGGCTCAGGAACAGGAACAGACACCGTGGCAGCGGCTATCTCTGCTGAAGGCTCAGGTTCAGGCGTGTCGGCGGCCATGTCTGCTGAGGGCTCAGGCGACGTGACGGAGGCCATCTCGTCCGGAGACACTGGCTCGGCGGCAGCCATCTTGTCCGAAGACACTGGCTCTGCGGAGACCATCTTGTCCTGAGACACTGGCTCGGCGGCGACGATCTTGTCCTGAGACACTGGCTCGGCAGAGACCATCTTGTCCTAAAACACAGGCTCGGCGGCGGACATCTTGTCCGAAGACATTGGCTCGGCAGATACCATCTTGTCCTGAGACACTGGTTCGGCGGCGGCCATCTTGTCCGGAGACACTGGCTCGGCGGCGGCCATCTTGTCTGGAGACACTGGCTTGGCGGCGGCCATCTTGTCCTGACACACTGGCTCGGCGGAGACCATCTTGTCCTGAGACACTGGCTCGGCGGCGGCCATCTTGTCCGGAGACACTGGCTTGGCGGAGACCATCTTGTCCTGAGACACTGGTTCGGCGGCGGCCATCTTGTCCGGAGACACTGGCTCGGCGGGCGTGACGTGAACAGTCTCTGGATCGGCAGAAGTGACGTGAACAGTCTCTGGATCGGCAGACGTAACGTGAAGAGTCTCTGGATCGGCAAACGTGACGTGAACAGTCTCTGGATCGGCAGACGTGACGTGAAGCTCAGGCTCGGCCGCTCCTGAACCCTCTGCCTGCCCTGTTATGGCCAAGGAGGCCACATTTGAGCTCTCTATATGTCGTGGCATGACCACGGAGGTCGTTTCTGAATCCTATGTCTGCCATGACACGACCACGGAGGTTGTTCCTGAACTCTATGTCTGCATTGACACAGGACAGAGGCCGTCTATGAACTCTCTGTCTGCTCTGTCATGGTCATAGAGGCCGTTTGTGAACCCTCCATGCTTCCTGTTAAGACCACGGAGGCCGTTTTAAACCTCCTTCTGTCTGTTTTAGCTCAGTCGTAGTAGTCTCCAGTTCCACCTGCTCTGTCGTGCTTTTTCTTCTGCGCCACCATGGGTGGTACCCAGTTCAGCCTAATCCGCCATGGTGGTCTACAATTCTGCCTGATCTGCCGTGGTGGTCTTTAGCTCCGCCTGCTCTGCCTTGGTGTTTCCAAGCTCCATCTGCACCACCATGGTGGTCACCAGTTCCTCCTGCTCCGCCGTGGTGGTCTTCATCTCCATCTGCTCTGCCATGGCTTCCCGATCCACCTCATTGTCCAGTCCTGCTTCCTCTCCATGGGCCTAGCCCTCCTTCCCTCCCCCTGATCCGCCTCAACTCCACCAACCTCCTGGACTTTTGTTTGTTTTTGGAGCATCTGGAATCCGTCCCTTTATGTAGTAGTGGAGCGGCTAAGTGATATAATCGTTCAGTTTATGATACAAGCGTGAAAATTGGCATGAGCAATCTCCATGGGTCACTTGACAAGAAAATTGTCCGAGCCACTTGAAATTTCAAGATTTTTCATTTTTCAAGATGGCCGACACCTTAGTGGAGCAGTTAAGTGATATAGTGGTTTATTTGGTGTCTCTGATGTCACTAGACAATAAGCCACCCACAGCTACTTGAAATTTCAAGATGGCGGCCATTTTTCAAGATGGCCGACACCTTAGTGGAGCAGTTAAGTGATATAGTGGTTTATTTGGTGATACAAACATGAAAATTGGCATGAGCAGTCTCTGATGATCACTAGACAATAAGCCACCCACAGCTACTTGAAATTTCAAGATGGCCACTACCTTAGTGGAGCAATTAGGCTCATGGCAATTTTCATGCTTGTACCACCAACTAAATGATTTCTTAAAGGTATAGCGGAGGATTTTTTACTTCCGGGTGGATCACCTATACTATTGGTCCTCCTAATTGTCAATCATTCTGGTGAATCAATCAAACTTATTCAAAAAGTGGAGAGGGCGGGTCTTATCTAAAATTCGGAAAGATCCTCCACCATACCTTTAAGCCTAATTGCTCCACTAAGGTGGTGGCCATCTTGAAAAATGGCCGCCATCTTGAAATTTCAAGTAGCTGTAGGTGGCTTATTGTCAAGTGACCCACAGAGACTGCTCATGCCAATTTTCATGCTTGTATCACCAAACAAACCACTATATCACTTAACTGCTCCACTAAGGTGACGGCCATCTTGAAAAATAGCCGCCATCTTGAAATTTCAAGTGGCTCGGACAATTTTCTTGTCAAGTGACCCATGGAGACTGCTCATGCCAATTTTCACGCTTGTATCATAAACTGAACGATTCTGCCAAACATAAGCACTTAGCCGCTCCACTATAGGGGGCTCTGTCATGATCTCTGTGTTTGTCTTTGGACTTTTGTTTCACTTCCTGTCTCATGTCATAGTTGTAGTTTTGTAGTTTTTCACCTTGATTGTTTCCACAGGTGTTTGTTTTACCCTTGTTTCCTTGTTAGCCTCATGTGTATATATAGCCCTTGTGTTTCTCTTGTTCTTTGTCAGTCATTGTTTTGGCCTGTTTTGGTATGGTTGGTTGTGTTGTATCTAGTATCTATGGTTCTTAGTTCTCTGGATTCTTCGTGTTCTGTGTCTACCAGTCTGTTACAACCCTGGCTGTAGGGAAGGAACATTAAGGACACAAAAACCAACGTCTGCCAAATCAAAAGTAAAGTTTGTTAAATTATAAAAGGAAAATGAGACTGTAGATATGACAACACTGCTATTGGCTGCAAGACCAGAGAGAGAGAGAGAGAGAGAGAATGAGCATGTGTCCTGGATTTAAAATGGCTCCCTTCAGGTGACACCAATTAACCGGTTAATTGCAGGTGAGCTACCAGGCAAAACACAGGTTAGAACACTTCCCACATAACACTCCCACCCTTAAAATGATGCTATAGGACAACCGAATGCAAAACCAACATGTAAAGGAAAATGTAAACTAGGGTAAACACTTACGACCTTGAGAAGGCATCTGCCAACACATTATCCTTTCCAGAAATGTGGCAAACTTTAAGATCATGACCCTGCAAAAAACAAACTCCATCACATTAAACACTGGTTGGAATTTCTCATGCTGTGGAGAAAAACTAAAGGATTATGATCAGTGTACACAATAAGTGGAACACTGTATGAAACATATCATAATGATTCAGAGCATGAATAAAGGCCAAATCTTCCTTCTCAGTTGTAGAATAGTGCTTCTGATGGATATCAAATTTCTTTGAAAAATAGCACACAGGCTGCTCAACTCCTACTGAGTCATATTGGAGAAGAACAGCACCCACACCAAAATCACTAGCATCTACAGCTAGCTTAAAGGGTATGTTGAAATCAGGGGCAGCAACAATAGGAGAACTGCTCAACAATGCCTTCAGATTGTCTAAGGCTGTCTGACATGACTCAGTTCAAACAAATGGAACCTTGGGACTAAGCAGGTTAGTTAAAGGTGCAGCAACGGTAGCAAAATGTCTGCAAAAACTCCTTTAGTATCCAGCCATGCAACGTTTTAATTCCCTTCGAGATGATGATACAGTAAAATTCAAAATGGCTTCTACTTTTGCTCCTATTGGAGGCACATAACCATGGCCAACAACTTTGCCCATGTAAGTTACTGTGGCTTGTCCAAACTCACACTTAGAGAGGTTCAAGATCAAATTTGCAGCCATTCACCGCTTGAACACATCCTCAAGCTGGGCCAAGTGTTGATACCAGGTATAACTATAAATAACCAAATCATCAAGGTAAGCCTCACATCCTGCAACTCCTTCCAACACCTTATTTACCAGACGCTGGAAAGTGGCAGGTGCATTTCGCAGGAATAGACTGATTAGGTTTGCCTACAACCTGACAAACATGACATGATCTACAATACTGTGCCACGTCTGACCTCACACCAGGCCAGAATAAATTCCTTAACACACGATCAAAAGTTTTCCTGATACCGAAGTGCCCAGACAGACAATGATCATGGGCAAAGATACTGTACAATATGTCAGACCTAGAAACACAGTCTCCTACTCCAGTCATCCTCACTTGACATTTTTTGGATAGGTTCACTTTCATATCAAAACTCCATCACTGACAAAATAGCCAGAAGCTACATTTGGTAATGCTTCATCTGACACTACATCTTCAAACATAGGTTACAGAGTGGGGTCTTGTTTTTGCTCAAGTCTTAACTGCTCACGAGATGCAAACATCTTTCCAAACCCTGACAAGTTCATGTCACCTTGGGCCATGAAATTATCATAAAGTGGAATCATAGATTGATTGTTGGAATGTTTATCTTCAACATGCCTCTTTACTGACATGGCACAAGTAGTTGCACAGACAGGAAACGTTTCTGGGAATGCCAATTCAAGATCTGGACCATCTGATTTGTGGACAATAGAGGTAACTTCAGGGACAGCTAGCACTTTACCATCAGCTAAATCATTCGAATAAAGGACACACCATCTATAGGAATCTGGGAACAAAGTGCCACAACAACATCCCCAGAGACTAAATCCTCCATCAAAACCTTTGACAATTACCTCTGAACCTTGAGCTGAAATTTCAATGAAGGACAAAACATCACATAAAATAACAGATTGAAAAACTCCTGTATCTCTCCAGATCTTGATAGCTTGCCTTTGTTGAGGGTCAGAAGACAGACACACAAAACCATCAAAAATGATGATGAGCCAGCTAAATCACCTTTCTGGAACACTAGCAACCAAGGATGCTAGAGGAAGACTTGGCACAGGGCTTACAAACGATACAGTTTTTGCGGATTTCTGTTTCTTACTTAGAGCAGGACAGTCTGCGATTAGATGACCTGATCTCTTACAATAAAAACAAACCCTTTCTGAAATTGATCCATCCTCAGTCATCATCTTGGCCCTGAAACTCACCTAAATTTACCTTATGGGTTAAAACAAACTCATCTGCCATGATTGCAGCTTGTTCTAAAGTCACTGCCTTCTGCTGACAAATAAACAGACACAACCTCAGGGCAGACAGTTTTTAAATTCCTCAAGCAAAATTAGTTGTCTAAGATGTTCCTTACTTTCCACCACCTGAGATGTACACCACCGATCAAATATTCTCCTTCTGTTTTGCAAACTCAACATAAGTGTGGTAAGCAAGTCTTGTACAACTTTGAAAGTGCTGACAGTAAGCTTCAGGAACCAGCTCATATATGCCTTCAATATAGATGCTTTAACCTCATCATAATTAGCACTCTTCACAAGGCTTAGAGCAGAATAATCTTCCAGAGATTTACCCACCAAAACACTTTGTAAAAACAAAGTCCACACAGTTCTAGGTCACTTTGATGTGGTTGTCACATGCTTAAAATGAGAAAAATATCTCTCAACATCTTTCTCTCAAAGGCTACCAGCATCAAATGGAGGAACATCCCCTCTAGGAGTTACAGTGGCAGCTTTTAATTCCAACTCTTTAAGAAACCGTTCATGTTCAAGATGCATTTGCTTCTCTCTTTACTCTTTGACGCGTACGATCATACCGGTGTGATCAGTCTTGGCTGGTCCCTGGAGCATACAAACACACCAGTGCATCACGTGATTAACTGCTAAATTCAAATGTGCTTTCGCGCTTTGGCTGGTGCTGAGCCAGAGATGGACAGCCCTCAGCGCTCTCATAAATCACAACTATTCAGTGTTTAACCACTTAAGGTTTATTTTAGGTTTCAGACATTTAAATACACATAAGTACTAGCAAAACAATACATTTGTAGTTTGTAAAATACACACTGATGTCTATGGAAGCTGTAATAATAAGCCTTTGTATTCTAATTTGGCAAAGTGTTTTATTCATATCAGATACACATTGTATAGCTACCTACTATATAGTTTACTCTTGTTCATCCCCCAGTTCAGTTGCCACTTACTTTCATGTATTTCGGGAGAAGTTGATGAATTTATGTGATGTAAATCTGACAGATCTGATTCTCTGAACTGCGGTGCGAATTAACATGGCTGCGCCCGCTGCGCATCACAGATCAAAGAACATGATCATTATAAAGGTTTTTAAATGACAAAACACTCACGTACATAGAGAATCGGAATACCAAATAGGTCATGATATAGGAACAAGTTTGTTAATATTTTGAATAATTTTTTTTAAACGGAATAAAAACAAAACATCTAATACAGCGCTATTGTGGCTGCCATGTGTCACGTCACAAGCATGACGTGTCGCCATGGAAATAGAGTGCCGAAGTTATGACGTCACTTTGTAGGCCAAAACACGGAAGTGAGTTAGCATTTTAGCACTACTGGTTCCCTCGCCCTAAAGTCTATGGGTTTTTTGAATGGGTTTTTGCTAAATCGCCTGAAATAAGGTTTGTGGTTAACAAAGCCTCTAAATATTTTCACGGTTTGTTCTATGACATAAAACACACCAGTTATAACCTGCTTGTGATTTTTTAAAACTTTATTGTGTCTTAAAAACGGTGGTTGCTAACAAGTTGCTAAAAGGGACTACATCCTTTGGCGGGGACTTTAGACGTCATCATGACAAACATGAAATCTCTCACGAGCCCGCGTTTCAGCTTCACGGTCTTAGAAGTTTACCTTTCAGTTAATATACATAACGTTATTTTTGTTTTGTCCCGAGATGCAACCACAAGTCATCAAATGAAATCTCGTTTGACCATTTTCCGTCTGATGTTACCCGACTCTGGGTTCGTGCCAGATGGAGTAAAAAAGGCTAGCAGTAGCAAGAATAAGCGTTTTTCATAACCAAATCAACAGCTAAAATACCTTTTGTCTTTCTCTTAAAATATCTAAAAGCTTGTTTACTTTGCCACTGTTTAATAGATTAGATCCGCTGCAGTTTTATTAAAGGCTAACGTTACGTTGAGAAATGTGTTTAATTAAAATATTCAAAATAATACCTGGTTTATTGTCGGTTGGGAAAAAAGTAATATTTTATTTTTTTTTAATTATAAACCATTGTTTCCGGTCAACTGTCATACATGAATTCACACTTGTCAGCATGTTGCAGCATGTTGTGATGTCAGCATGTTGTGAAGCGTGATTTAAGTGTGTTGAGAAATTTGCTAGATAAATTATTATGACCGCCGCTAGCGTAGCTAGGGATAGGGATTGTCAAAGTTTTTTTTTTTTTTTTTTTTTTGTCATCTACTGAATTTTTCGTCAACGATACCAGGGACACCGAAACACCGGGGAACATGAAATTTGGTGGGCATGTAGCCCCACTAGACTTTTACGGAAAAATTTCGTTTGGTCCCCGGGGGCCACTCCCCCCCCGCGCTGGGCCCCCCCAAACCCAAAAAATGCAGTTTTTCCTAAATAACTACCTGAACCGTGGCACCGAGGATGAAGACATTTTTATGGTATGTTGCTCTTAAGGGCCCACATCAACCTAGCCCATAATCACTCATTTGTGATTTGCGCCCCTCCCATAAAAAATGAAAATGCAATATTATTCTGCTTTAATCGCCCCTATCTTCAGTTGAGATGTTCAGAACTGCACCATATTTCATGTGTATGATTAACTTGACATCCTCTGGGGGTATGCTAAGTTTCGTAGAATTTCATCCATGGGGGGGGGGTATAAAATAAATTCATTTATGTGCACATTTAGTGACTGTACACTCATCGGCCTGTAGATGGTGGTGTTGAGCGAAGGGTTGCTGGTTTAGGATGATACTGTCACTAAGGTTGCCAACTGTCCCGAATTAGGCGGGACGTCCCGCATTTTGGGCCTAATTTATTTGTCCCTTGCGTGACCTCCCGTGTCCCGTTTTTTGACAAGCTGATAAACCACTGACTGATACAACAGCAACAGCAGCAGTGCTGACCACGACACTTGAGAATGATCACCGACACCTGTCATCATCCAATCACAGCTTTTTTTAATCACTGTTTTGAGACAAATCATTGTTTGATTTGCGAACATCCTCTGCCGTCTGGTCGCTTCCGCTTCAAGCCGGACTCGTCTCGCGCTAACGGTAATTTCCTTTCACTGTCCACGTTTTGATTTCGGCTAATCAATTTTGGCGAATGCAAACAACGTGATTATTGTTCATGAGTCTAACATCCAGCCACGCAAGAAAACATGTAATCTACCTGAGGGAATAATATGCTCAAAAAAAATTTCTGATTATTATTAATGTTTTAAAGCTTTTAGAAAGTACATAGAAAGCTTTTGTAACATTATCTTAACTGTCACTTTTGATTAATGTAATGCATCCTTGCTGAATAAAAGTAGGCAATTACTTTCTTTATTTTTTTCCCCAAAAAATAATCTTACTAACCCCAAACTTTTGAACTGTAAGCCTAGTGTATAATGTTAAAAAAGCTTTCTATTTTAGATAAATGCTGTTATTTTGAACTATGGTTTGTTTGTAATGTGACTTTTTTCATGTATGACATTAAAATTATTTTTAGAATTAAATACATAAATAGGTTAAGCAATACAAATGTGTTTATGTCTGATAACCTTTTAAACACGAACTTAACTGCAGACACTGAAATGACGTACACTGTGTGATACAGTACAAATATTTTGAGTGTCCCTCATTTTCCTATAAATAACCACGATTGTCCCGCATTTTCCTTTTCTGAAGTTGGCAACCCTAACTGTCACACACACACATGAAGGAATACAAACAAACGCAAGCATGCACACACACTGACATCCACACGCACAGACACACACCCATACACACACACATACAAATCCACATGCACAGACACACACACAAACACACACGCGCACACACATGTACGCACGCATACATACACGCACAGACACACACACACACAGACACACACATACACAAACACACACACATACACACACACAGAGACAGACATGCACATACTACTACTTTTTTTAGGTATATACATAAACATGCAATACAGCCAAATTGCTCCACGTCATTTCTTTTTGTGGAAAGCCAGTGCAGGCCTGAGCGGCGGTCATATTTTGTACCGCCATGCGGTACATCTAGTTTTTTGTGTGTTTCCACATCACTTCTCACGTGAGCTTCATGCTGATGTAGAACTTCACAATGCTTTCATTAACCTGTGTATAACCATTGGCCGGAAGGAATAGTTTAGTTTAAAAAGTTAAAAATATTAGTATTTTTCTTATCCACACCTATCGTTTTGCTAGAAGACATTGATTCATCAATTGTGATCGTATGGAATACTGCCGTGTTCGCTTTGTGTGGTTTTTGAAGCATCAACTTTGAGGGACCCATCCACTTACATTTTATGAGCTCACAGAGATGGATTGTTTTTTGTTTTTGTTTTAATTCTTTGTGTTTATCTATGTGTGTGTCGATGCCCATCTCTGGCGTGCATCATGAGACTATTGACAGTGGACAATCACAATTTTGTGACCACACCTTAAGTTTGAAAATAATTGTTCTTGTTTGTCACAAAACATATATCCAGCCTATGTCTGATACTTCAGTGTGTTTCTGTAATTGCTGATCAGGTCGGAATGCTACTTTGTTTGTCTCTGTGACCAGAGGAGATTCAGTCACAGTGACTGACGTGCTTCTAGTTGAAGCTTCAGGATCTGATGTTGTTAATGGAACCATCAAAGCAGTGGGAGCGACAGACTTCCTGGTGAATGTAGACAGAATCCCAGAGGGAGCATTTGTGGTCCAGCTTAAAGGATTGTTGAATGACTCCATCCAACTTTTTAATGCACATTTTAACCATTTGAAAAAGAAATCCTGACTGGAAACGGTTAAAATTCACTTAAAATATTCTAATGTGAACAAAAACTTCTATGTGGATTGACAAATTTGCATTTTTTGCAATTATATCAGGTGTTTCAAGTTGCCCTGTCAACCTTACGTTTTGATCCCACAGCTGTTCACGACTCCTAGGTGCGTGACCAATTATAATTCGCATAACAGAGTTGATTGAAATGCTCTCCAATTAGAGTTTTTTTTTGCCAAATTTTTATGAATGCGTTTAAAAGTTATGTTTTAATTGGATGGAAACCTATCTATTGACATCATTGCATAGAATATATCATAGAACCTAACAATACTAAGGTAATAATTCACGGGACGTTACATATGAGAATGATGGATTCACTTTACAGTAAGGGGACATGAATTATCATGAATTCATGTATAAATTCATGCATGAATTATGCATTCATATCTCATGAATCATCAGGAACTAACACGAGTTCAACGTTTTTCATTCATGACTTCATGAGTGAACAACACCTTAATTAAAACATGAACTAAGATGGGTAAATCATCATGAATTATGATTTATTACGCATGATCATGATGTTTTCTTTGTTCACAGTTATGCCACTGTTCATCAGTGTTTCTAAGGACCAGTCACCACTTTAGTTGAGGGGCCACACACATGAAGTCATTGATAGATAATGCTTAGTTAATGATGACTACTGTATTTGAATGTCAACAGTTCATGTCTTCTTCAAAGCCTGCAAGTAGTTGGACAGACCCCAAAATAGACCAATCACAGCTCAGAGCACACAAATTCTGTTGACATTCAAATACAGTAGTCATCATTAACTAAGCATCATCTATCAATGACTTCATGTGTGTGGCCCCTTAACTAAAGTGGTGACTGGTCCTTAGAAACACTGATGAACAATGTGCTAATGGTCGCATAACTGTGAACAAAGAAAAGCATCACGATCATGCGTAATAAATCATAATTCATGATGATGTACTCATCTTAGTTAATTTTTTTTATTAAGGTGTTGTTCACTCATGAAGTCATGAATGAAAAACGTTGAACTTGTGTTATTTCCTGATGATTCATGAGATATTAATGCATGAATGAATGCGTAATTCATGCATGAATTTATACATGAATTCATGATAATTAATGTACCCATACTGTAAAGTGTTACCTCATTTTCTTTATTAGTGTGTAAACAGTTTAAACATACCTTTGTATAAAGTCCCTGAGGCGTCTTTAGGATACTGCATGTTGAACACATAGTAAGCAGCGAAGGTTTCAGCCACTCCATTCAAAAGACTGTTTTGGGCCCCATCACAACTGTTCCTTCTGTGAACACTTGTTGCGATTAGTGTCTCTCCTGAAATGCATTAACACAATATGATAATAAAAGGTGAGTAAATCATAGGGTAATTTTCATTTAAAAGTAAACTACTCTATAAAATATGCCTTTTCTGAAGACAAAGAGAGCATTGAAAGCTTTTCAACAGAACCCAGGCTCCGGAAAAAAAAATATTTTATGACGATGCTGGTTGGATTTAGTTGCGCACGCGCAGTTTATTTTAGATACAGACAGTTACATGACTGCTCCCAACGAGGGAAATCATTGTGGTGTCCATGAAGATGTGAAAAAATAGGCATAAATCTAGCTTACACATTTACCAAAATGATTATACTCCTGTTTAACCAAAGCTTATTTGGGTGGGTTTCTCCCATCCCCATACAATGTCACTCTTCTGTTTTTTATGGCCCTGACGAGAACGTCGGTCTCCTCGGCTGTGAAGCGCGCCTGGCAAATCCGCCGTTATAATAGCAATCCGCCATGGAACAAGCGCGCCTGCTCTTAAAGGGAATGTGAGATGATGCTCTGATTGGTTTATTTCACGTTACGCCCAAACCACACCTATGAGTAATGTAGCTACTTCAGACCAACCCATTTTAGATTTGCGTCGGGCGCAAGAGTCATTTATCCCGTCGGTATAATAGCAACAGCGCCCGAGATCTGCCCACAAAGTTACTTGCGTTTCGCATTTGATACTTGCGTTTCAGATCATTAAAGGTGGGGTATGTGATTTGCAAAACGGTCGGCAGATTTTGAAAATACACAACTCAAATGGTCCTACCTTCTTTCCTTTGACTCCACCCATTCGAAGAACATGGACGCATGCGAGGGGGAGGGGGGTATGGTACAACCGTTTGATTGACACACTTACTGTCCAACGATTCTAGGTGGTCTTGGAAATGATTGGCTGGAGTTTTTCGAGTCCTGCCCGTTTCACAGATAATTAAATTGCTTAATTTTCATTTCAGTGCTTCTAACTCAGTGGCTGTAAGTGGATTAGGAATAGGATTTCAAGTGATTTTGAAAAATGGCCAAAAAAGAGAATCACATACCCCACCTTTAAAATAGGGCCCAAAGGGTGAGAGTCTCAGTAATCTGACTCATTTGACTTACAGTAAAGAGAACAGGACTGGCAAGAAGCTCTTGCTAAAATATTTGCTCAACTGAATCATTCATCTGATGTTATCATACCTGAAACCTGTCACACATAAATTTATGCTTGACGGAAATGTCAGCATGTTGTGAAGCGTGATGTAAGCACGTTGAGAAACTTGACTTGAAACTAGACTCACATGAGCTTCATTCTGATGTAGAACTTCACGATGCTCTCATAAACCTGTGTATAACCATTTGCTGGAGGGAATGGTTTAGTTTAAATAGTTAAAAAATAAAATAAGTTTAAAATATTTTTCTTATCCACACCTATCGTTTCCCTTCAGAAGACATTGATTCATCAATTGTGATTGTATGGAATACTGCCGTGTTTGCTTTGTGTTGTTTTTAAAGCATCAACTTTGAGGGACCCATCCACTTGCATTTTATGTGCTCACAGAGATGTATTACTTTTCAAAAAATCTTTGTTTGTGTTTATCTTAGGGTAAATGATAAGAGAATTTACATTTTTGGATGGAGTATTTTGCAGGGCTTTGACATTAGGATTATGTCATAATTATTATGCAATTAACATCTGATTTCATGAATGCCACTTTCAGGTGTGTCTCAGTCAGGTTCAGTGGCAAATGGTCATCTGGGTAACATCCTGACTGTAGGGAATCTAAATAGATTAAAAATCAATAATTAGTTCTAGAAATGCTTCAGTAAAAAGTTGTACTGGACATAGAATATTCATCATAAAGTTTCTGGTGTTGATTTCCTGTCATGTACATTTAAAATACTAATTAAGCTCATATCCTGTCAATTATCACAGAAAATAATCTTCATTCTGTTTGTCAAAGCAAAATAAACACATATGCCAATTCAGAATTCCTCTAATTGTGAATACAGGTCAGAATTTTGTGTCGATGTCCTTGTTTACTTTGTGGAGATAATTGTGGGAGGTCATGGAGACTCATGGGTACAGAGTTTCACCCGGCGTTTTATTTGTATAACATCATACATCATCCATCCATTCTCCAAACCACTTGTCCCCTGTAGGGTCTTAGACGTCATGCATCATATAATTTATATTCTATATATATATTTTAATGGATTGGAAAATTCCACACAAAATAATTTTTCTTTAAAGGATTAGTTCACTTTAAAATGAAAATTACCCCATGATTTACTCCATGATTTACTCAGCCTCAAGCCAGGTGTACGAATAAAATCAGAGTTACATTAAACAATATCCTCGCTCTTCAAAGTTTTATAATGGTAGTGGATTGCAACCATCAGATAGAAGCTCAAAAATGTGCATCCATCCATCATAAACAAACTTCACACAGCTCCGAGGGGTTAATAAAGGTCTTCTGAAGCAAAGGGATGAGTTAATGAGTAAGAAGAGTAAGAAAAGTAAGAAAAATATGAAAAGTAAGAAAATTTTTCATATTTAACATGTTTCAAAGTAAAATTCTAGCTTTCGGCCAAACGGCCATATGCAATCTACTTGCCCATAATGCACAACTTACGAAACTTAAGACATCGGAAGTAGCGTAGTCCGTCATGGCGTATTAGCAGTATGTTACAATGCATAAGTTGCGAGTCTTGCACAACTTTACACTTTACACCCCCCGCCTCGTAGCCTTCAGCCCTGTTAATGATGTGTATGATTGTGATCTTTGACGTTCTGGGAAAGGTTAAAGCATTCCAATCATAACAATGAATCATTCATTACAATTCAAATTAAATTGCACAATCAACAGTTGTAGTTAACAAGGAGGTAAATATTCTTTCTTACTGATTTTCTTAGTAACACACACACAAACCTACAGTAAGGATTGTCATACAATCCCTTATTTCCGTCACAAAATATGTGTGACGCTAACATTCATCATTTAAAGGTGTATAAATACACCGACAGAGGCTGTGCATGAGTTACAGTATACACACAAAATCTGCGAAAAGGTAATTCTCTATTTTTACTTTTTAATTCACGATTTTTCTCTAATTGAGTAATATATCATATTTTATGAGGAAAGCTTAGAAATTTCCATATCTAAGCTAATTTATCTTATTTGTAATGTTTAGTGAAATTTCATCAAGATTTTCTTCACTGGTGAGAGAAGACTGAATAGTCCCATAGCACCATTTATTGTGGACAGTCATGGTTTCACTGGTTGTGGTGGCTGTATTTCTTCTCTGGGGGACCCTGTTTCAACCCCCCCCGGTGGCAGCATTCAAACCTCTTTTTCAGGGTGGCTCCGTCACCCATCGAGAAATCACTCAGATGGCCATCCTCCGCAAGACAGCAGAAGTGTGCCGTGACATAGCCACTGCCCTGGGACGAGACTTTACACTGGCTGTAAGAAAAGAACATGAGAGTGAACCAAATGAATTGTTCCAAGAACCAGGAAGATATTAGCATTTTATAGTCACACAAACTATTAAAAAAATGGTCTCTGATAAACAATCCTTGAAGAGACTTTATATATTTTGTTTTACAACAGAATATTTTGTTTCATACCTCAAATGTGATTTTTGAATCTGCTGTTTTTTTTGTTGTTGTTTGTTTTTTAAGTTGCTAAGTCTCAAGTTATGCTACACTGATTTGAAACCTGAATAAACAACTGAAGGTAATTTGAGTTATGTTTTTAATAATAAAAATAATAATAATAATATTCTCCACTTTCCACACCTCACTTCCAGATAAACAACAGACTGACTGTATCTGCTGTCCAACAAGCCTGCGCAACATCTCCTGATTCATCTTCTGCCATCTCTTCACTGGGTTTTTATTCAGCAATAACAGAGATTTATCTAAGCAATGCAGCCATAGATGTAGTGTATCTTCTGAGTGCGGCGCGTCACATTGATAATGAGGCTTTTGGTGAGGGCCGGGACCTCATCACTAGTGGCCTGGCTGCAGTAAAGGCCAGTGTGCAGCAGGGGAGCTATATCTCTGGTCGGATCACACTGGGGGCTGCATGTCATACTCTACAGGTACGTTATAAATGGAGATTATAGTAGGGTGGTCTGTAATCTTTTTTTTTTTTTTTTCATGCTGGCTTTATACCAGTATATATATTTGCGTTACATCCAAAAATATATATCAAAAGTGACTTACATGCATATGTTATCAGTTCATGCATTCCCAGGGAATCAAACCCATGTCATTGCTAGCACCGTTTACATGGAGTTGCCGATTCTCTATTCTCTTATTTTATTTTATTTTATTACCGCTTTAACATTTGTTTTAGCTCTGGTAGTTACAAATTGCGTTCCTCTAAGTGGTTGTTTTTTTAATGTACCCTGGGTTTTGACAGATCTGGGGAAAACAGCATTTTCCTATTTTGGTCATGAAACAATTAGCAATTAGATTTTTGAGCATACTTGTTTCTAATTATGAATTTAAGATAACCATAAAGAATGCAGTAAAGGAGACATGCGATTGTTTCTTGTACAATACCTCTGTGTTTAAATCAGCGTTGTAGGCTTGGTCTATGTTTTATCATCAATCTCAGTGGGACTTCCTGATAAAATTAAGGTAAAATAAAAAAGAATAAAAAATTAAGCATTTTAAAACGGCTATTCAATTTCTTTTACTTTTTCTTAATTTTTTTTACTTAACTAAGAGTATTTGTAAAAAACTTGTTTGTTTGGATGAAAATATTTGTATTTCATTGCATAGAAAGTAAAGTTAAACCAAGTAACATCTGCAAACATGATGACAGAGCTTTTTCAGTCCATACAGGTTTAGTTTAACCACCGCAAATGAACTGTATGCACATGTTCCAATATGTTAGACAACCACAAAGTGTATACATACTTTTAGAACGTTGGACAGTATTATTTGTAATATTTGATTTGCAATGTTTGTGTGCAGGATTTCTATAGCCACAGTAACTGGGTGGAACTGGGAAACACTGCTCCTTTCAGCCCCCTGATCAGACGTGAGCTTCCTCTCAACAATCTAGCAGGTATGACAAAATACAATTACCCTCATTCTACAATTTCCAGAGTGTTTTGAAACTAGTTTCACATTCTTATCTTTTATCTGTATGTACAGACCGCAGCACACCAACATGCAAAAGCTGCACTGGGAAAGACTGTAGTGATAACATTCTCCCAGAAATATTGCTGCATAAGAAACTAACCTCAGGGTATTTCAGCTTGGTCTCCTCTGCAAAACCTGTGGGTAAGGAAGCTTAGCATCCCATGTGTAGTGTTGATCTGCCTTTCAGTTATAACTCCTCTGTATAGGCCTGTCATTACAGTCCACAGGATGTTTGAAATTGGAACTATTAATCTATATATGCTGACATAATTTTCTCTCAGGCAAGTGTAGTCATGGTGGCCTTCTTGACTGGACCAGTTATAGAGACCCCACCGGAGGTATCAACAAGGATGACATCAGCTCAAGTCACGGCTTTCTTCACCAGCGTGCCGCTGAAATGGCCATCAACGCTACTATGGAACTGCTGCAAGACATCCGACTGGCCACAGGCAACCAAGCCTTTCTTCGGTACACATACCTTCTTTTTACACCACTCTTTGAGCTCTTCTTTAGCTAATTATAAAAAAAAGAAGCATTTAAGTCCTTCTGAAAAGTTCATATTTACGAGGTCATGTGTGTTCAATTACTTTGGTCAAAGTAACATGGCGATGTACCATTTCTACATAAAATTAAGCTCGATTTTTTAACTCTACCCAAGTGGGTATAAAATATTAATATAATATACACTTAAAATAATTGTACTTTAGTTTATTTTCTAACAATATATCTTATAAAAATATACATGAAGTGAAAATTCAGTTTATTTTTTAAACGTGTATTTATTTGCACTTTATTAAAAATATATTTTAGGTATATTTTAACTGTGTGCTGGAAATGATCACTGTAACAATGCACTGAAAGTATACTTTCATAATACATTATAGTATACAATAGTATTTTGTACAAAGTATAGCTAAGTATTATTTGTCTAATAATGTGTATTTGTCATGGGCAAGTTCACTAATGTAGCGCCGTTGGGATTCAGGAGACCCGAGTTTGAGTCTTGGCTCGTGGACCTTCGGTAGACCCGAGTTTGAGTCGTCTGTCTGTCTGTCTGCGATAGTGCTGCATTCACTCACAAAAATAAATGTTTTATATATTTACGGTAGGAAATTTACAAGATATCTTCATGGAACATGATCTTTACTTAATATCCTAATGATTTTTGGCATAAAAGAAAAATCGATAATTTTGACCCATACAATGTGTTGTTGGCTATTGCAACGTGTTACTTGTCACTGGTTTTGTGATCCAGAGTCACAATTTGTAATGTACTTGTAACAGAAATAAAGTACACTTTCATATCACTAATCAAGCCACAGACATATACTTAAAGTATATTTAGTATACTTTAAGTTGTTCAAATTTAGTACACAAAAGTACACTAAATACACTTTATGCTTTACTATGATTTAATTACAGCTAAAATATACTTAGTATAAAGTTTGTTGTTTCAAAATAGCACACTTCAAGTTAACTAATAATAATCATTAACACACTTGAATTATACTAAATTAGTCTGGCTGCAAGTATACTTAGCATATATTTTTTCCACCAGGGTATTCTTTTATAAAATGATGAATGAAGAATGCATGCCAGTGGCCTCATTTATAAAATGTTGTGTAGAAACTGTTCAACATTTGATCATACTATTTCTCAAATATGCGTATATGTAATTCAGAGAACGAACATACCTACAAATAAATAAAATGTGTGTATGCCTCACTTCCAGTTGTGAAATCTTTAAAAATCACAAATGATCTTGAAATTGAAGGCACTCTATCAATTTTACGGTAATTTCCTGGGATCAGCGCGCTGCGTGAAAGGGGCTGATGAAATGTCGACCCAGGATGAGCTACAGGACTGTGCAAGCATTAGGGGTGTTGATGGACTCAAATCTACTCCATCTGTATTTTGATCATCTGTATTTTGATCGTCTGAATCCGATCCGGATGTCTTTGATAAAAACGTAATTTTCTCATCTTTTTGCCTCTAAATGCTAAATTCAAGTGTTGATAAAAAAGAATGAATGAAGATAGAATAAAGCGCTGGTGGGGAAAGAGCTAACAATTAACTTCCAAATGCTTTACTTGAGAATGGTGAGCGGCAAGAATTTATTAGATTTCCAAATTCCTGCATTAGGCTCCTTCGACTCTCTACCACATTAAAAGTGTGTACTGTTAGGGGATTTAAAGTTAAAGATCCAAGGACCAGATATGATTAATTAAGTCCCGGAGTCAGAAGTGCAGTCAATTTAAGACAAGAGTCAGAAATATAATAAATTAAAGATATTTTTTACTGAAGAAGTTTTAAGTAGTGTCAAATGAGTGGACACTATAGGTTCCAGTGACCCCTGTGACCATAGCTGTCAGGGTACCCCAGCAAAACATCTCGTTGCGTAACCCTCGTTCCCTGAGGGAGGGAACGGAGACACCATGTCGAGACCGACGAATAGGAATCTCGCTAGAGAGGCCAATCTACTTAGATTGAAACTAAAACAAGCCAATACACATTGGCGTGCAATCATTTGCATCAGCTGTGCAGCCTCGCAGCGCGGGTATAACAAGCAGCTGGTGTGATTGCATTTTTTGCTAAGGAGCCAAGCCTGAAAAGCTGGTCGCTCCGGCGGGCAGCAGCAGATGTGGCAATGGGACGTGGCATCTCCGTTCCCTCCCTCAGGGAACGAGGGTTACCATATGTAACCGAGACGTTCCCTTTCGGTCGGTCAGTCGACGCCACGTCAAGAGCGATGAATAGGAATCCCTACTAAAGGGCCACAGCTGCTGCACCCCATCCAGCGCCCTGTGTAAGCCTCCACACCTTCTTGCCTGGAAGGACATAGGAGATGGGAGAAGGCTTACACCGAGTGTATCTGTCACTGTTGTTCTGTGATAACCCATACAGTGAGATTATTGGATAACACTGGGAAAGCTTGCCCGATCTGGGAGGGGAACGCTGTGGGAGCCACATTCTTAAAAGTGTTATGTAGGAATACACATATGGACTAACCCGAGGGTTGTACTGCATATGAATAGTGGGTGACTTAGCTCAAAGGAAAGACACAGGCTTCCATTTAGGAGCAGCCGTGGAGAATATACACACATGGGATCCCCGCAGGGTCACACATACTATGAGACCCAGCCTAGATCCGGTTCTCAGGGATTCAGCGGATAAGGCCTGGCACCGGACGCTCCGCCATGTCTGGGCCGAGGGTGCCTTCGCTCCAACCCTTGCTGCAAGAAGGAAAGCACTGACTCTATCGGACATCTTCGGGAGTCCTCTCTCTGAGGGGTACACCATTCGACGAACAGGTTCCACTTCAAGGCATACGCACGTCTCAATAGCCGCTTTCCGACCAAGTAGTTACAGGAACTTAGTTCTAGGAACTGTCCACTTCTAAACAGTTCTAAGAACTACTCTCCCCCAAACTCGGTTTTGCTGTTTGCGTTCGCACTGGCCAAGTGGCCATAGGAACTGGTAGGAGGGGTAAGGGAGTGACGCAAGCACGGTGACTTTTATTTTGACGGCGCGACGGACCTTTATTTTGGCGGCGCTGAGAACGCCAGAGCAAACAATGCTCGCATTCTCTGTGTTTATTAGTTAGCAATCTGTCTAACAGTACTGTTTAATATCTTATTAGATAGAACTGTTATAGAAAGTAGACAGTATATGAAATAAAGTTATTAGCCTATGCCGTGTGGTTGATGTCCAGTGTTGCTAGCTGGGCAGATAAACATAATCATGTTTGGCTTGGTCCCCTCAAAGTTGCGTTGGATTTTCTCTTCAGCATAAAGGTTTAGAGACCCATCTATCACTGTTTTCCATGTTTGTATAGTTAGTTTATGGAGTAAATATATAGGCTATAATCTGTGTGTTTACATTCTAGCTGTTTTAAAAATGGCGGGTGCTGGTGTTCCACGTGCGTTCGGTCAATCAGCGAACACTAACGTCACGGGTAGTTCCTATAGTGCTGGTTTAGACCCTACTCTGAAGTAGGACCTAAATTAGTTCCTCCAAATGGAGTTCCTAGAACTAAAATCATTCCTAGTTCCTGCGGTGCGAACACGCCGACATCCGGGTACTTTAGCCAATAGTTCTAGGAACTGTGAAAAGGTTCCTCCGGTCGGAAAGCGGCTATAGACAGCGCTCACGCATAAGTGATGATGTTAAGTACCTCTGGGGGTAAGTCACCTAGAACCTCCGTGGGCCTGGGAGGGACTGTCACGAGGAGCATGAGTTCTGGAAACCAGGTCCGTGTGGGCCAATAGGGAGCCACCAGAAGGACCTTCTCCTCGTCCTCCCTGACTTTGCACAGAGTCTGTGCAAGTAGGCTCACTGGGGGAAATGCATATTTGCGGAGGCCCCGGGGCCAGCTGTGTGCCAGTGCGTCCATGCCCAGTGTTCCCTCGGCCAGGGAGTAAAACAGCTGGCAGTGGGAGGTCTCTGAGAAGGCAAACAGATCTACCTGAGCCTCCCCAAACTCTCTCCAAATCAGCTGAACCACCTGGGGGTGGAGTCGCCATTCTCCCGGGAGGATAGCTAGTGATAGCTCGTCGGCCACACGGTTGAGCAACCTCAGATGCTTCTGACTCCAGAGGAGGAGATGGCGGGCGAGTTGTGACATACAATGGGAGCGTAGACCACCTTGTCGGTTGATGTACGCAACGGTTGCAGTGTTGTACGTACGGACCAGCACGTCTCTGCCCTGTATCGGACTCTTTAAACGCCTCAGAACGAGACATACTGCTAGCAACTCAAGGCAGTTGATGTGCCAATGCAGTTGGGGGCCCGTCTACACCCCTGACACTGCATGCCCATTGTACGTGGCACCCCAGCCAGTGACAGAGGCATCTGTGAATACCACAGCATGCCTGGGCACCGTTTCCAAGGGGACTCCTGCCTGCAGGAACGAGGGGTCTGACCACAGACTGAAGGTCTGGCGGCACACCGGTGTGATTGTCACCCGGTGGGTGGTGTGATGCCACGCCCATCTCGGGACTCGGCCGTGAAGCCAGTGCTTAAGCGGTCTCATATGGAGCTGCCCGAGCAGTTCAGCACCGACTGAGCACGTTGCTCTGTGAGGCGGTCTGTGCGACCGAATCCAACTCCATACCGAGCAAAGAGATCCTCTGCACGGGGGTGAGTTTGCTCTTTTCCCAGTTGACCTGAAGGCCCAGCTGGCTGAGGTGCCTGAGCACGAGGTCCCTGTGTTCGCGTAACTGATCTCGAGAGTGTGCTAGTATGAGCCAGTCGTCGAGATAGGGATGCGAACGCCCTGTTCTCTCATGGGAACAAGGGGCCCCTCCGTGACTTTCGTGAAGACACGGGGGACAGGGACAGCCCGAAGGGCAGGACCTTGTACTGAAATGCTCGACCCTCGAACGCAAATATACATACAGAATTATACATCATTCATCATTAAGTGTCTATTTTTTTGTGAATACTCACAATAAAAACAAAGTGTTGTGCTTTTTGCCAAATAAAGAAAAATAAACATGA
This sequence comes from Abramis brama, assembly GCF_963993115.1. Classification (NCBI taxonomy): domain Eukaryota; kingdom Metazoa; phylum Chordata; class Actinopteri; order Cypriniformes; family Leuciscidae; genus Abramis; species Abramis brama. The sequence continues at coordinate 36,493,570 of NC_139964.1, read as the reverse complement.
TGCGAGTTCTGCCTTCTCTCTGTCAGTGAAGTCCATTCTCAAACGCGTCCAAAAACGAACTGTACCTCAGCAAATACTTCACACAGGAACGAGTGATATCTTTATAAAGCTTGAATTCTCTTCTTTTAAATTAACATTTAAAACAAATATTCTCTGTTTATTTAATCTGTATGAAAAGAGAGAGATGTCAGTCGTTCTCAGTTCAGCTCATTATAGCTGGCTCTTCCTTCAGTAGCGCAAATAAATACAATAGAATAAAGATAGCCTACCAATAAAGAGAATTTTTTTTGAATAGGTCTAGCACTAGTATTCAGAAACAGGCTACTAGAAACTGAATAAAGTAATCAAATGCAAAATAACACTGGGTAATATTTTAGTCCTGACTAAATTAATTACATAGGCTATTAATCCAAATTCTTCAAATTAAAACTATCTTTTGTTGTTTTGACAACAATATTAATGAGACACATATGGCTTCTGTCCCTTTAAGAGCTAGTGCACGGATCCTGATTTCATTATAGCCTACTGTCCCATCATGCGTTTTATGCTGAAGACATAACCGACTGTGTTTAGAGGATACTCAACAAGAAATGTTTGACATAATTTTGCGTGTTTTTGTTTGTTAAAGTGATATAATCCGCAAAAAATAACTTTTGTTACTCGCGAGCTGTTTGTGAGCACGTCGAGTATAAACGCCTCGTCCGTTTGGGGAGGTGCGCGTGCAGGCAGCGGAGACTCGCGCTGCGGAGCCAGGCGAAAGTACAAACAAGCTCTTTGTGAAATTGCGTCTCGCAGAAAGTTTTAAAATGACTGATCTGATTGTATAGTCTGTGTAGATTAATTTACTCATACAATCTACATGCTAAAGTGCAGGAATGATTAAAATTATAAGCAATACCCGCGCCGAAATTCGAGCCCTGAGCTGGCTACATAAGCACAACAGTATCGATGCGGCAGCTGCTGTATCGATACGCGCATCGTCAGGAGTTCATGACGATGTATCGTTGTATCGATATTCTGAGCACAGCCCTAGTGGACACATGTGTTTTGTGGCCTTATTTCAGAAACTTTCATTTTTATTTTTTTCAATAACCATGCATAAACATTATTCTCTCAAAAATACAAACATGTACATACATGTTGCTCACATATTATTGTAGCCCTGTTTGTGCTAAATAGAGTGTAATTACACCTTTGCCATTAATATGTTTATAAGCAACTGAAAAAAGCACAAATGTCAGGGCATGTCAAAACATCTCAAGGACCCCAAAAACCCCTTAGACCCCAGACAGTTAAGGAACCGGAGCTTGTCGGTCCCCCTCATGTCGGCCAGACACAGTCAGAGGTGGCGTTCCTGGACCACCAAGGGGGACATCGTGCGACCCACTGACCGCGTGGTAACCTTCGACGCAAAAGGTTAAATCCAACGAGTACTTACAGGCCCGGGAAGGAAGACACGGTTCTCCGCACCAAGTGGAGTTAGGGCACAGCTGCATAGCAACGGCCCGTTCCACTGGCGGGATAAGGGTCATCAAGGGTGGTGAGGGAGGAGGAGCCACCGGGATGGTTTCTGGCAGTAAAAGGTGCCGTCCACGTCCCCGTAAGCTCCTCATGCACTTATGGGAAGAAAGGCACTGGGGTGGGAGAACCAGAGCGTGCCACCCCGAGATACCAATCGTCCAACCTCGAGGGTTCGGGACACGGTGGAGGGTTCCACACAAGCCCGACCCTGTTGGCGGCCCGGGAAAGCATGGCCATCTTCTCCTGGTCCGTCTTGGGCACCGCTGACACACCCGAAGGAGGTAGCGGCGCTGAGTCGACTGAAGTCTGACCCACCCTCCGATGCAGTGATTGACATCTGGTCGTCGCGGGGAGCACCAAAGGAGACAACCGGTACACACCTCAAGGGACCAGGTCCGGCGTTCTCCAATGGTGGCTCAACTGGCTGCGGAGCGTGAGAGGGGTGAGGGCTCCTAGGGGGTTGGTTCCCCCGAAGGAGACGCAAAAAGCTCAGAAGCAAAAAGCTGAAGTGCAATCACACCAGCTGCTTGTTATACCCGCGCTGCGAGGCTGCACAGCTGATGCAAATGATTGCACGCCAAGGTGTATTGGCTTGTTTTAGTTTCACTCGAAGTAGATTGGCCTCGCTAGCGAGATCCCTATTCGTCGGTCTCGGCGTGGCGTCGACAGAGCGACCGAAAGGGAACAGATAAATGTACACATGCTGAAGACCTTTCTCAAACAAAACGAGTCCATAATTCCTGGCATGGGCCAGTCCCTTCAGTCACCTCTCAGATATTTAATACAGACATTAGAGAATGAAAATAACATGAAAATAACATTTCACACTGGTAACTTCTATAACAAAGTAACATCTCATAAGCCAAGAGAAGTCATTCAACTCATGTGGTATTTAGAAGGAAAACTATTGATTAATACTTTGATTTTAATCACTGTAGCAAATTAGCTAAAAATAAATATGAATAATCAGTCATAACTTGTAATAATTAATTATATGAATTTCATAATTCATAATTATATGAATATTTGGATCAGTTAATAGAATTAATTTAATGTAGTAAAATTTATATTGCACTCAATCAACCTGTGCACCCCACTGAACACTCACTGTTAATTGTTTATTAATTCTAAGAAATGTTCAATTCCGGGGGAGGGAAATGTCTTTCTTACTGTACAGTACTACTAAGGAGCCTGTAGTCAAAATCTAAATCGTAAAATAAACTTTGTTACAAGCAGAGAATCAGAACCAAATACATATTGTGCACAAGTTTTATTAACTAAATCACAAGCATAACTAATCGATTTACACAACAGACAATCACACATACTTGGGTATAATGATAAGTGACAGAATGAAACCGGAAGCAGAAAATGGAACTATGGAAAAGATCCATTTAACTATGAAAAGAACCATCAGCTTATTATTTTCAGAGCACCTCATTAAATGTATACTTGCATGGCCTTTGTAGTGAAAGCATTTTGTGAAGTTCCTAAGGGAGGATTTTGAAGGTTCCATGAGTCTCAATCGATTTCTTCTGCATTGAATGAAGAAATGGTGATGGACTTGCATGGTTTGTTTGACTCTATCCGCATGGCTGGAGTGCAGATTGTGTCTTGCCGGACTAGGGCCGGAGAGGACATGCAGAGCTAACAGGAGAAGGAAGGAAGTCGGAAGAGTTTATTGTTGAAGTTGCGATTGACGACTTCTGCATTGAAGGAATAAATTGTGCCAAACTCCTGATGTTGTCCTTAATTCTGTTGTGGTTGAGAGAGTCCTCTCTCTCCTGAATGAGCACATTGCTGGTTTTGGGTCAATGCCTGCTGCCCTGGGGCCTGGTGTGGCCATGCAGGACAGCTACGCGAGCGTACCAAGAAGGCCAAGATAGGACCTAACAATTACAATTTAAAGCCTGAAAAAGGTCCCACCTCTCAGGGTTGGATCGACCAATAAGGTGGAATTTTCAACCGGGAACATACAATGATCACACACAATGTCCTGGGATGCATGTTCATTTATAGATCAGTTCGTCTATAAATTAATGCAGGGAAATCTGTTTTGAGGGCTGTAGGTCTTTCCTATGGCCTCAGTCTTGACCACATGACCACATTTTTAACAGCAATAAAACCATCTTATCTGATGGTCGCCCTGGCGACTGAGGCCTTTTCTGCTCTCTTGCCTCTTCTGGGGGGATATTTCATTCCTAAGAGTGGGCTTTAAAGCTTATTTGTTAAATGTAATAAATAGTTATGTGTCCGATTGTCTCAGTCATTACATCACTCATTAGATATATAGAAGCAGCAGTGGATTCCAGAATCCACCCCTTCAGTAAATCTGCTTAGAACCTGACGGGTCGCTAAAAACTTTTCCACGTCAAAGACCGTTTTTTTAAATATGAAAGTTAGCATGGATTTTAGAGTATGCACACACCCTAAGTTCAAATCGGTGTGTACGTACCTTTTATAAATGAGGGCCCCTACTGTGTTTTAGCATTTAGCTGTGTTTTAGTGTTTAGTTAGTTTTAGTGTTTTAGCTGTGTGGAATGCCATTTCTGCTGATGTGGATACACAGAGTTCTTTAGTTATAACGCCCCTAGAGTAACAAATTTATATGGCCAGTCTTATTTGTTTCTTTCTTTCTCTCAGATTGATGGGCCTCAGTCAGACCTCAGTTCTGGCTTTTGTGATTGACACCACAGGCAGTATGTCTGATGACATTGAAGAAGCCAAGAGAGTTTCCTTCAGTATCATAGACAGCAGGAGAGGAACACAGAAAGAACCTTCAGAATACATCCTAGTCCCATTTAATGATCCAGGTAGTCATCTTGTGTCTATATTATCCAGTTTTCCCCCCAACAAAGGGCAAAAAAGCAAAGGAGGCAGTGCCTCAAAACATTGAATTTGAATGACAAAATAATCAACAATCAACAGTAAAATATGAGATTTAATATTCTATAGACTACAATTTTTTATGATAGCTTATATGCACTCACTGTCCCACTGTGACACAGTGATGACACTCACTGTGGCGTGGTAATGCTGTGATTGGCTTGATCACGTGGTCAACATGAATGCCTGCCCATTATGTGTGTGTGCAAATGAGCCTGAATGCATCAAACATTGAGGCATTTGCATCAAGTGAAAATGGATGGAATAGTTACTAAACTATTCACCTATTCAGACATAATCACTTTTGTTCATGTTCAAATCTAACTTGCAATGACTTGAACATGAAATGATCTGTGAGTGAGTTGCTTTTTATGGCATATTAAAAGTACATATGTCTGCCATCATCAGTACAAGTGTAATGTGACGTTTGATCTGAATGATAGCTGAACAATAGTTAGTGGAAGTAAATTATGTAAAGATATTCAAAATATTTCTGTTAGATTATTATTAAATTATTACATTTAAATGATGTAAAACATTATTGTTTCTGTAGTGTTCTGTGATGTGTTTGTGTCATACAGATTTTGGACCTCTGACAAGGACTGCAGATGCAGATATTTTTAAAGCGAAAATCAATTCCCTCACAGCTTCTGGTGGAGGAGACTTTCCAGAGATGTGCATGTCAGGACTGCTGGTGTGTGTGTGTGTGTGTGTGTGTTTGTGTGTGTGTGTCTGTGTGTGTGTCTGTGTGTGTCTGTGTGTGTATATGTGTGTGGGGGTCTAGGAGAGTTTTGTAAACCTTGATTTAAACTAAGAAAAACACTCCTATTCACATTGATACAGTATATAAGATTATATTACTGATACAATTATCATGACTATCACAGCTGGTTTGAGCTTTATCTGAGATAAAGCCAGATTGAGAAATGAATAATATATTGAGGTCTTCTCATCTTGTTTTTTTCAGTTGGCACTAGCAGGTGCTCCTCCGTCTTCAGACATTTTTGTTTTCACCGATGCTTCAGCAAAGGACAGTGAATTAAAAAGCACTGTTCAGGCCATGATAGAACGCACCAAGTCAACAGTGAGTGCCTGCAGAACACTTCTACGTCATTGCTGCTAATTTGTAACTGATACTCTCTGCAATTTCTCTCTGCCCTCCAGGTCACTTTCATGTTGACTGACCCCTTCTCATTCCGTAGAAGACGGGATGTCTCACAATCTCAACAGTTTAATTCAAGATCAATTCCTCAGTCGGACATACAGCTGTACAGAGACCTGGCTCAGATTTCAGGTGGACAGACCATAGAGGTCCCAAGGGCTACACTGTCTCAGGCCACTGCAGTCATTACGGATGCATCTACCTCAGCTCTGGTATGTTCTGACAATGACTAATATATGTGTATATATATATATATATATATATATATATATATATATATATATATTTATATATTAGGGATGCACTGATACCGAGACCAGTATCGGTACCAGTTTTGGGATAGAGAATTGTCACAACCAATTCGTACAAATTCATACGAGTGAGTAAAAGATGGCTAATTCGTACAAATTCTTATGACCTCACTCGTACGAATTCGTTCGATTTGTCTAAACCCCAGTGATGGGTAGGTTTAGAGGTGGGGTCAGGGGTAGGTCATTCGTACGAATTCATATAAATTGGGCAACTCGTAAAATATGTACGATTCAGCAAAAATCGTACAAATTTATACAAGTGAGGTTTTATGAATTCGTACGAATTAGCCACCTCGTAAAATCCTCGTGAACCACTGACCCAATCCTTAGCGCTGAGCCTGCTGGAACAGCTCTAAATATGAGCTGTGCAATTAAATGATAAAATAGGATAGAGCAATAGAATGAACAGTGAAAGTAGCAGTAGATCATACAATACATTTAAACATGCTTAAGCATGATTTGCTAAACAAATTAAGCCAACTAATATGATTCATATTCTTTTGGTTTCTCTACCCAATATATTTAAAAGTAAAAAATGCAGTTAAAATACAGATATCGGCAAGTACCAAAACTGAAATTATCGGTATCGGACTCGTTCTGGAAAAAGTTAAATTTTTATTTGTTTCAATTTGGTGGTTGGAATTTTGCTGTGAAACACTGCAACATTGAAAACGTCTCTGTGTTTCTTGAAGGTGACTGTTCTTCAGGTTGTGAGAAGTCCAGCCATTGCAGAAAATTTTTCTTTTGTGTTGGATCCATCTCTGTCCAATGTGACTGTGTATGTCACCGGAGACTCTCCCGTCTTTACCCTCTACAGCCCTACAGGTGAGCCAACGCACCTCGGATATTGTGTGTTGATGATATGAGGGTTTTATTTTCTCCAATACAAAAATCCAGATGCCAGAATCATTGTTAAAAATAAGCTATGCTTCTCCTGCCTTTCAGGTGTGTCTCAGTCAAATTCAGTGGCAGATGGTCCTCTGGGTAGCATCCTGACTGTTGGGAATTTAAGGAGAGTTACACTAAACTCTGACAACCAGACAGGGATGGAATGGAAGATCAGCATTAACTCGGCAACTTTCTACAGCCTTAAAGTCACTGGCAAGTGGTTTTATTCTGCCAGATATGTAAACCATTGTTATTTAATTTTTGTATCAAATGTATTGTTATAATTACATTTATGTTTAATCTTGATTTTAGTTTAACAAACAATGGTTTTGAAAAGAAAATCAGTCAAATGTTTTCACTTGGAAGATTGCAATAATGTTGCATCTTGCAATAGTGCTACTTTCACTATATTTTAATTGTGACTACAGGTCAGAGCTCTGTGAACTTTCTCTTTAACTTTGTGGAGCAGTCAGAGGGAGGTGACATCATACCGAAAGCCAATCGTCCATTCATTGGTATGATATCATCTTTTTTCCCCCTAATATTTCCTCTTGATTATTTTTAGACAGTTGATTATTTCTTCTGACACTACCGGTCAAAAGTTTTGAGTCTGTAAGATTTTTTAGATGTTTTTGAAAGAAGTCTCTTATGCACACCCAGACTGCTTTTATTTGATAAAATAATACAGCATAAAAAACAGCTATAAACAGTAATATTGTATTATTATAAATATATATTATTACAATTTATAATAACTGTATTCTATTTTAAAATAATTTAAAATGTAATTTATTCCTGTCATGGTAAAGCTGAATTTTTAGCATCAGTTGAAAATGATCCTTCAGAAATCTTTCTTAAGAAACATTTCTGATTATCGATGTTAAAAACAGTTGTGCTGCTTAATATTTTCTTGGATTTCATTATCATTTTTTCAGGATTCTTTGATGAATAGAGAGTTCATTGTGTGTTTTTATTCTGTCCTTGCTGAATAAAAGTATCATTTAAATAAAAAAAATCTTTCTGATGCCAAACTTTTGAACAGGAGTGTATAAACATGAGGAAACTATCTTTATTTTAATTTTTTAGTGTCGTCAATGTGAATGAAAAAATGTTTCTTTAATTGTTGATCAGGTCGGAATGCTACTTTGTTTGTCTCTGTGACCGGAGGAGATTCAGTCACAGTGACTGACGTGCTTCTAGTTGAAGCTTCAGGATCTGATGTTGTTAATGGAACCATCAAAGCAGTGGGAGCGACAGACTTCCTGGTGAATTTAGAGAAAATCCCAGAGGGGGCATTTGTGGTCCAACTTAAAGGACTGTTGAATGACTCAACTCGATCTTTGCCTAGTCAATTCCAGAGACAGTCACCCACACAGCAAAAAGGCTCTAGAGTTACCATCACGGTGAGCTTAAGGGGATAGTTCAGCAAAAAAACATTGACACATGATTTTTATATAAGTTTAGTATGAGCAGCACAGAATATTCAATTAAATATATGCAAAATACATTCACAATATTTCTAACCATATTAACCATTTCACTTCTCAGGCCCAACCAGATAGCACTATAGAGCCTGGAATTCCTTTCGATCTCAACTTTACATTGGTCAATAACGCTACAGGGAGCTACACTATCCGAGCCCGGACTGACCGCGGCTTCAGCGTGTCTTTCCCCAGCTCTCTGAACGTGGGGACAGAGGGCAGCGCTCAGGGAACTGTAACACTGACCGCACCCTCCAACACAAAGTCAGGGACGGATGTCACACTCACTATTGAAGCAGAAGATCCAGAGTCCAGTGACTCGAATTACGTGGCACTGCGGTTCAGTGTCATGACTAAGGTAGCTGTTATGAAAGCGGCTAGAGTAGACATTATTAATAATTCCATCAGTTTGACTTATGTTGTATTTTCATTGTACTGTAAAAGATCTTCATTGAATAGAATAGCTTTCTTCGTGACTCATTGTTTTTGGTGCAAACAGTATTAGCATTTGATCCCTTCATCGACTCTGATTAACCTCAATTATTTTTATTTTTATTTTGGCAGGTGACTGATATTTCTAGCCCTGTCTGTCAGGTAGTGAGCATCAAAGCCAACTGTTCTGTGGAATGCAGCACGGCATCATGGGAACTCTCCGCCAACTTGACGGACGGGAATGGCACAGGCATATCTGGTGTGTCTTTCAACCGTGGGAACGGCTCTCTCAGCTTAAGCATTGTGATAAGTGAGGATGGCACAAATGTGACTGTGGCATCCTATAATGCTTCCTGTTGTTCTCAGGAAGTAGAGCTGGTAGTTGTGGACATGGTGGGAAATGTGGGCACATGTTTCACTTCTATAAAGAGTCCCTCTGTAACTGCAACCACAGTTGAGCCCTCTACAGTCACTAATAAGCCTTCGACAATCACCACGGTCATAACCACACCCAATAGAGGCTACTTTGTGTCTTTCTCAATGTCTGTTTTGCTCTGCAACTTAATTGCTTTTTTTATGTGAATAGGAGAAACTTCAGTTGAGTAGAAACTTATATAATTATATACAAATAACATGCCTCTGAAGTACATAATCAATGTCTAAATCATGTGACAATGCTTAGGTGTAGGATAAAATTGTTTGGAATATAAATTATCTTTTTCTAATTCTTTAAAAAAAAAAATCTTTATGTGCAATAATCATTGAAAATTATTACAGAAAACAAAGAGTTGCCTTTTACTTAAAGCTGCAGTCCTTAACGTTTGGCGCTCTAGCGGTTAATAAACAGAACTGCATGCGTACTGCGGTCTAAAATAGTCAGAATATAAACACTTATTATAGGTGGACTGTAGTGATTCAGGATAAGACAAAAACACGGTTTGGAAAATGGATTCATGATGTACTTGTTCATTTTATAATTTTTGTCCCTGAGTTCAATATGCGCAACCCCCTTTTTCCTGAGCATGTTATTGGCCAAGGCTTTCCTGTCCCTGGAAAGAGCTTCTCATCTATTACAATCCTCTATAATAAACAGTAGATGGCATCATAAAGCCTGTTTTTTTCACAGAGGATTGCTTTTAAAATATATTATTTGGGGTTTATATAAATATAGGCCTATTATTAAACCATTTTGCCCAAATAGAAGAAAAAATTATCAGGTAGGCTACAGTATCTTTAAATTAACTGTCTTCACTTTCTTTTTTTATAGTAAAGTACGAAGTTATTAAGAGATAATTAAGAAGTTATTATTCAGAAATAATTAATATAAAAAATAGGGAGAGTTCAGCTGTAACCTGTTCTTATTAGGTTTGAAGCAGTGTTTGACTGAGTTAAGTTATATCCTGTCTTTATAGACTGATGCCACATATGTGAAAAAATTTAACTCCCTAAAATATAGGGAATTTATGTCTTTCACCATCTACCATATATAATATTGTGAAAAGATTCAGGGAATCCAGATAAATCTCAGTCTGTGTAGGTCAAGGCAGTAGACCTCCGTTGAATGTGCGTGACCTTTGAGCCCTCAGATGGCATTGCATGAGAAACCATCATGCTACTCTGTTAAATACAGCCACATGTGCTCTGGAGTACTTTAGAAAACCATTTCGGAGTCTGGCGCTGCATCAAGAAATTCAACTTGAACTTACGCAAGGAGAAAGCTATACATCAGTTCTATGCGGAGATGCCGGGCGAGTTCTCTGGGCCTGAGCTCATCTCAGATGGTCTAGAAGACAGTGGAAATGTGTGCTGTGGTCAGATGAGTCCATGTTTCAGCTTGTTTTGGGGAACAACATACATCTAGTTCTCAGTCTCAAAGACGAAAGGGACCAACTAGACTTTCATCAGTGACAGGTGCAAAAGCAAACATCTGTCCTGGTATTGGGGTGAGTATGGGTGACTTGCATTTGTGAAGGTATCACTGACATGGAGGCATATATTTGAATTGTACAGAGATATAAACTGCCGTCAAGATGACATCTTTCCTGGGAAGCAAGACAATGCCAGGTCTCATTCTGCACATGCTAAATCTGAGTGGTTTCTAGACACTCTGCACCATAGAAGGGATGTGCCTGCCTGCAGTCCTGTCTTGTATCAGACAAGATTGGGCAAATATTCCACTTACAAAACTACAACAATTAGTATCCTCAACTCCCAAATGATTAAAAAGTGTAATTAAAAGGAATGGTGATGTGACACAGTAGTAAACATGCCTCTGTCCCAACTTTTGTGGAGTATGTTGCAGCCAGCAAAATCAAAACTTTGTTTATATTTACAAAATAAAATTAAGTTGGTCGGTGAAGACATTGGAAATATTTTCTATATTTTGTATTGTCAGGTAAATAAAGCTTCAAGAGAATTAACAAATCACAGATTCTTGATTTTATTCCATTTTACAAAATGTCCCAACTATTCTGGAAATGGGGTTTTGTGTCAATGTTTGGCACAATATGGCTGCCGTCGCATCAAACGCTTTGAGTACCCAGAACAGTGCTATATAAGTGTAACAAATTATTAATTATTATTATTCTCCACTATCGATAGGCTACTTAACCTCAGCTCAAGTATCATCAGAACTTCATGATATGAGAAAACATTGCTAGCACTTGTCCTACTTGTAAAGTCTTTAACTCCCCAGCTAGTCCTTTACAATGTAACCTGTCCTCCATCTCAGCTGTCAGCCCCACGAGACGAGACACTACATTGGGTTCACGAGAACGAGACGATGATTGCATAATATTTTATAGAAATCCTCAATAACAAAATTCATGACTGGATAAAATAGTCTGCAGGTGCATTTTGAAATGTTTTAACTAATAATCTTCTAATTAATGTCATTTCAGTTATACTTTATGAGTATGAATTATCAAATGCATTGAAAGACAACAATATACAACCACTGTAAAAGGTTTTGCAACAAACCCAACTTACTGTACATTTATGAGCTTCCAGAACTTCTGATTGAGGCTGTGTGTGACCTCCTAATTACAGTTTTTCTGAATTGCTAAAACACTAAACCCCATTCTCTGAACCAAATTCTAAAAATATTATATATTATATATAAAATATTAAACAAGTTCAGGCAGTTAAAACACTGTTTGCAAATCTCATGAACTCTTTTTGCAAAACTCTCAACACATTTTTCACTGTGATGCACGCTAAACACAGGCAGGCAAAAGTTAAACACAACTACAAAGTTGTCATTGTTTACAATGACTCAAAATTGTTCACGTTTAATTCTAATAATGTGACCAAACCAACTAATACAAGTCAGTCTAGAGTCACAAAATTTACTCAAAATGTTGCACTGAATGTTGATACCAACAATGGATGGAAACAATATAAGAGGGAGAGCAGGTGTGGATAATGTTGTAACCGAGGTTACGTTAGTAACCGAGTACGTTCCCTTTCAAGAACGGTTCACTCGTATTGCGTTGCTAGACGCTATGGGAACCCATTTCAAAACGCTGTGCTATTAGCTGACGACTTCGCTCTGAACTATAGTCTGAGGCTGTGAAGCCCGAGGCTTATAGTAGAACTAAAAGTCAAATACCAACTGGGGATGGACCAATGTCGGAGCCCACGAAGGGATACCTAGAGGTTTGGGCCCTTCAGGGGTCAAGACCTCCTAGATAGAAAGGACTTGTGCCTGCGTGCCGGCACCTCCAAGTTGTAAAACCTCATAAATGTGGACGGTGAAGACCAGCCGGCCGCCGCACAAATATCTTCAATTGGTAAACCACTGGACCATGCCCATGAAGAGGCCATGCTCCTTGTGGATTGAGCCCTGACACCTATGGGGCATTGAAGTCCCATTGATGCGTAGGCCAAAGAGTCTACTTTCCAACGTGAAAATCTTTGCTTCATGACCGGGAGCCCTTTGGTGCGGCTGCCAAAGCATACAAAGAGCTGTTCCTACTGCCTGAACAGGGAAGAATGCTCTATATAAACTCTGAGAGCCCTCACGGGGCAGAGTAGACTTAATTCTTAAATCCGACAGGGGAAGGGCAGATAGTGAAATGACCTGGGCTCTGAACGGAGTTGAGAGCACCTTGGGTACATAGCCATGTCTTGGTTTGAGGACCAATGCACGCCTTAGAACGTTTGTCAACCAATCAGATTCAAGCATTCAACGGCCCTGTAGTATAAAATGTAATAATACATTGTGCTATTATACCTTTATGACAATGTAATACATTGTGAAATTATACCTTTATTACAGTGCCATAATACATTGTGTAATTATACCTTTATTACAGTGTAATAATACATTGTGTTATTGTACCTTTATTACAGTACAATAATACATTGTGAAATTATACCTTTATTAAAATATAATACATTGTGAAATAATAACTCTATTTCAGAATAATAATGCATTGTGAAATTACAGTGTAATAATGCATTGTGAAATTATAACTTTATTAAAATATAATAATACATTGTGAAATTATACCTTTATTACAATGTAATAATACATTGTGTAATTATACCTTTATTACAGTGTAATAATACATTGTGTCATTATGCCTTTATTACAGTGCCATAATACATTGTTATACCTTTATTACAATGTATTAATAAATGTGTAATTATATCTTTATTACAGTGTAATAATACATTGGGTTATTATAACTTTATTACAGTGTAATAATACATTGTGTTATTATACATTTATTACAGTGTAATAATACATTGTGTAATTATACCTTTATTACAGTATAATAATACATTGTGTAATTATACCTTTATTAAAATATTATTCATTGTGAAATTATACCTTTATTACAATGTAATAATAAATGTGTCATTATACCTTTATTACAGTGCCATAATACATTGTGTTATTATAACTTTATTACAGTGTAATAATACATTGTGTTATTATAACTTTATTACAGTGTAATAATACATTGTGTTATAATACCTTTATTACAGTGTAATAATACATTTTGTTATAATACCTTTATTACAGTGTAATAATACATTGTGTTATTACACCTTTATTACATTGTAATAATACATTGTGTTATTACACCTTTATTACAGTGTAATAATAAATTGTGTTATTATACCTTTATTACAGTGTAATGATACATTATTATTATAATTTATTACAGTGTAATAATACATTGTGTAATTATACCTTTATTACAGTGTAATTATACATTGTGTTATTATACCTTTATTACAGTGTAATGATACATTGTTATTATAATTTATTACAGTGTAATGATACATTGTGTTATTATACCTTTATTACAGTGTAATGATACATTGTTATTATAATTTATTACAGTGTAATAATACATTGTGTAATTATACCTTTATTACAGTGTAATAATAAATTGTGTTATTATACCTTTATTACAGTGTAATGATACATTGTTATTATATTTTATTAGAGTGTAATAATACATTGTGTTATAATACCTTTATTACAGTGTAATAATACATTGTGTTATTATACCTTTATTACAGTGTAATAATACATTGTAATAATACATTGTGTCATTATGCCTTTATTACGGTGTAATAATACATTGTGTTATTATACATTTATTACAGTGTAATAATACATTGTGTAATTATACCTTTATTACAGTGTAATAATACATTGTGTTATTATACCTTTATTACAGTGTAATAATACATTATGAAATTATAACTTTATTACAGTGTAATGATACATTGTATTATTATATATTTATTACAGTGTAATAATACATTGTGTTATTATACCTTTATTACAGTGTAATAATACATTATGAAATTATAACTTTATTACAGTGTAATGATACATTGTATTATATATTTATTACAGTGTAATAATACATTGTGTCATTATGCCTTTATTACGGTGTAATAATACATTGTGTTATTATACATTTATTACAGTGTAATAATACATTGTGTAATTATACCTTTATTTCAGTGTAATAATACATTGTGTTATTATGCCTTTATTACAGTGTAATAATACATTGTGTTATTATACCTTTATTACAGTGTAATAATACATTATGAAATTATAACTTTATTACAGTGTAATGATACATTGTATTATATATTTATTACAGTGTAATAATACATTGTGTCATTATGCCTTTATTACGGTGTAATAATACATTGTGTTATTATACATTTATTACAGTGTAATAATATATTGTGTAATTATACCTTTATTACAGTGTAATAATACATTGTGTTATTATACCTTTATTACAGTGTAATAATACATTATGAGATTATAACTTTATTACAGTGTAATGATACATTGTATTATTATATATTTATTACAGTGTAATAATACATTGTGTTATTATACCTTTATTACAGTGTAATAATACATTGTGCAATTATACCTTTATTACAGTTTAATAATGCATTGTGAAATTATAACTTTATTACAGTGTAATGATACATTGTGTTATTATACATTTATTACAGTGTAATAATACATTGTTTAATTATACATATATTACAGTGTAATAATACATTGTCATTATGCCTTTATTACAGTGTAATGATACATTGTGTAATTATACCTTTATTACAGTGTAATAATACATTGTGTAATTATACATATATTACAGTGTAATAATACATTGTCATTATGCCTTTATTACAGTGTAATAATACATTGTGTTATTTTACATTTATTACAGTGTAATAAGACATTGTGTAATTATACCTTTATTACAGTGTAATAATACATTGTGTCATTATGCCTTTATTACAGTGTAATAATACATTGTGTGATTATGCCTTTATTACAGTGTAATAATACATTGAGTTATTATTAGGGATGTCCTGATCAGGTTTTTTTGCCCTTGAGTTCCATTCCGAGTCATTTGATTTTGAGTATCTACCGATACCGAGTCCCGATCCGATACTTCTATAATACATTAAAAAAAAAAATAAACGAGCGAAAAAACAGATCCAGGATGTTCCTTATTTTTTTTATTAATTCACCTTATTTTAACATTCAACAACTCTTACAAACAGAGCACTGTGAGGTAGCTTGAACAAACATTTATGTAATAAATAACATAAATTCTTCACTTTTACAGGGCTTGAATTTCGGTGTGGGAATGTGGGGATTGCACATAATTTAAACCATTCCCGCAAGGTTAGCTTTTATAGTGCAGAAATTCCCGCACAAATATATTTGCTTCATCTCAGAGCAAATGATTAAAAAAAAATCACAGATGCGAGAAAAAATGTGTCAAACTGTCTTTTATTTTCTAATTTAATTCTCTGTCTTCCGCTGAGCCCTGGCTGTAGCAGGCCCGGCTCCAGATATGAGCTGAAAGGTGGGCCAAGTGATATTCCAGGTGTGGGGGGGGGGGGGGGGGGTAATAATACATTGTGTCATTATGACACTACTATGACACTACAGTGCCATAATACATTGTGAAATTATAACTTTATTACAGTGTAATAATGCATTGTGAAATTATAATACCTTTATTACAGTGTAATGATACATTGTGTTATTATACATTTATTACAGTTTTAACCCTCTGGGGTCGACAAACGTGCCCGCGCGTTTTGCCAGATTTTCTTCACATTGTAGCACAATAAACTTAAATTACTCCGTCATTTATGGTCATACAGAAAAAAGAAATATAAAAAAAGAATCTGTGATATTTCTACTTTTGTATGTGTCCACTTACAATCAAATCAAAACATTGTGCTTTTGTAAAATAAAGAAAATAAACAGGGTGTGCTTTCTGCCTCCCCGTCTTTAATTCTCTCGAAGGCAATTGGCTCCCTTGCGTGATCCCAATTCGTCAGGGAACTCCCTCGACGACACGTCGGAGTTCCCAGGACGAAAGGGAACTTTCTTTTATCTTAGATCCATCTCTGTCCAAAATGACTGTGTATGTCACCAGAGACTCTCCAGTCTTTACCCTTTAGCCTGTGCATCTATGAACAGAATGCTCATCTTGTGCTTAATAAACCAGTTTTTCATGCTTAATGCTTCTGGAAGCTCATATGTGTGTAACAGATAAACAACAGATTCTAATGATTCAGTTGTAATGTTTTTTCCCCTGCCTTTCAGGTGTGTCTCAGGTGTGTCTCAGTCAGGTTCAGTGGCAGATGGTCCTCTGGGTAGCATCCTGACTGTTGGGAATTTAAGGAGAATAAAACTAAACTACATTCTAAAATGCACACACAGACAATAGCCTATAGCTTGCATATCTCGTGCAAATTGCGCGCCCACGGAAACATTCAGTAGCGCAGAAATGTACTGTCAACACTGTTCTGTGATTTATCAATAAAATATCTTAGAAACTGAAATATTCTAGCATATATTTCTTAGTAACTAAAACCCACAGCTTCACCGTTAGTAGAGAGACGCTGCAAAGTAGAATTAATTCACACACGCAATCGCTCTCTCACAAATGCATTCATATAAATGTAATCTTTACTGTGCTACTTTATCTGTATAGAACAAGCAGAAATCTGTGAGAAATATAATAATCCAAGGACAAATTAATTGATAAAAATCAGGTGTTATGTAGGAGCAATAGCCTTGTGGGCAGCGCTGTGGCATATGTGTCATAGCTGTGCACAAGGCAACTCGAGTTCGAGTTTTAGATCGAGGTTCAGGCTTATTTGTTCATTAATAACGTCATCGGTGAGTAGTTGACGTCAACTTGACTTTGATCACAAAAATCTGAAGTCCTTCAACCCTTACTTGCTATCATGTTTTTTTTAACCAGCCATTTAGCTTAAAACGGTAGTTCACCCAAACATTTAAATTTTCATCATTTACTCATGTCATTCCAAACCCATTAGACTTTTATTTATTTTCAAAACACAAATTCAGATATTTTTATTATTTTTTAAAATAAGCTTTTAATATAACATTTTTTATATAAGACATTTTTTAATATAGCTTATATATTTAATATAAGCTATGCTTGGTTTAAGCTTTTTTAATACAAGCTTATTTTTAATATTATCGCAAATTATTATTTCCAAAGCAAAGTAAATGCATATATTCATGTCTTTATTGCTTTAATTGTAAATACAGGTCAGAGTACAGTGGATGTCCTCTTTTTCTTTGTGGAGATATTTGAGGGAGGTCACGGAGACTCACAGGGACAGAGTTTCACTCGCCCTTTTATTGGTACAGTATTGAAATCTTCTTCAAATAGGCAGATTTTTTTTAAATCACCAGATTAAATCCACACAAAATTCTAATTTTTATTTAGTTTCAGAATTCAAAAAAATAAAAATTCCCCCATGCATTGGTTTTAATAATTCAAAGCCGAGGTCTTCAACCCTCTTCCTGAAGACCCCACTGTCCTGTAGAATTCAGCTCCAACCCTAATCAAACACACCTGAACCAGCCAATTAAGCTATTCAATATCACTTGAAAATCACATGAATGTGTGCTGAAGCAGTTTGGAAATAAACTTATGTACATGACAACAATGTACTAAAAGTAGAAAGGTTTTACCTTCTGTTCACCTGGAAAACGACTAAAAATGCTGTATTATGCAGGCCAGGCCAGTAGTTGGCGATGTCACTTTGTAAAGAAACACTATGAGTATACTGACTGAACACGTAATATGTATGCACATGACATCACTGTTTTCTACCCATTCGCATTTTGTAGTTAACACAGAGATGTTAATGTTATTATTTTCAAAAACTTGCACTCTGTAAGCCATTTTTGCACCCGTTTTATTTTCTTGCCCCCCAAACTCCATTGTTAAGTAAATGAACAGCCAAAATGCATTAAAAGTTTCCTGTTTTTAGTTTAAAATGGTGTTTAAATGGCCCCTTAGCTGGACAGTGTATCCGCAGGAGCAGGGTTGAAGACTTTAAAATGTTTCTCTAATTGTTGATCAGGTCGGAAAGCTACTTTGTTTGTTTCTGTGACTGACGTGCTTCTAGTTGAAGCTTCAGGATCTGATGTTGTTAATGGAACCATCAAAGCAGTGGGAGCGACAGACTTCCTGGTGAATGTAGACAGAATCCCAGAGGGAGCATTTGTGGTCCAACTTAAAGGATTGTTGAATGACTAGTCGATTACAGAGACAGTCACCCACCCAATATAAAGGATATAGAATAACCATTACGGTAAGAAATATCTATGAAAAAATGTTGTGTACACAAACACAAATAGCTGTAATTTATAACAATCATTAAACAAAAATAGACTTAAATTTACATCACAGATTGGTACAAAAAAAATAGTAGCAAAAACCACATCACTGTATGAGACAAATAACATACATTAACCATTTCTGTTCCTCCACAGGCCCAATCGCAGAACATTGCACAGCCTGGAGTCCCACTCGGTCTCAACTTCACAGTGACCTCTAACACTACTGGCGGCAACTACACTATCCGAGCCCGGACTGACCTGGGCTTCAGCGTGTCTTTTCCCCACTATCTGATCCTTGTGGCAGGAGGAAGTGCTCAGGGAAACGTCACACTGACTGCACCCTCCGATACCGAGTCCGGGACAGATTTCACACTCACTATTGAGGCAGAAGCTCCGGGCTCCACCGACCTCAATTATGCCATAGTGCAATTCACTGTCTCCACAGCAAATGTTTTTTTCAGTGGATGTTACGCACTTTCCATGTGTCTTTCTATCTCCTGTTTTTTTTTTGTTTCCCATTTTGTATGATTCTATGTTGCATTGTATGTTGCCAATGTAGGATTGAAAATAATCAAATATATCTGAAAATGAACAATTAAGGGATAAAAGAAGATTGTATCTGTTGCTCTGTCTCCTTTTATTCTCTGGCTATCTTTCTTGAGGCACTCTTTCTTTGGCTCCTCTATTCTTTGTCACTTACTCTCTTCTCTCTTTCTCTCTCTCTCTTCTCTCTCTCTCTCTTCTCTCTCTCTCACTTCCTCTCTTTCTATCTCTCAGGTAACATTTTATATTCTGGGTACAATTAATGGTATATGTTTTTATCATCTCATACATCTATTTTGTAACTATTTTAAGTGTAACCATAACCATATTGTCATTAAACCCTTTCAATTACAAATAATGTGCTAACTAGTTTTGATTTGGTATTGGCTTTGAAGTGCCACCAATGCAATACAATATTGTCACTCTACAGCAACACTCTCACATATTACGCTATTGTAACTGTGCTTATTTCCGTCGTTGGTATAAGTAGCAGTGGGTGGTAATAGACAAGAAATGGACAGTTTTCTACAATCTTGCTAATAACTTTTCTTTAGTCATTCGGCAGTCCTGCAGCCTGAACCCCTGTAGGAAATCCACCCTTACACCATCTTTACTTGTCAGGTTTAAAGTCTTTGTAAATATTTAAGAAATAAGATCAAGGTTTACTATTGAAATCTCACTCTCACTTTCTGTAGTAAGTGAACAGGTGTGTTTGAGACTTGATTTGTGGGTAAACTGTGGTTTCAACAGTAATGTAGTAACGTCTCGGTTACGGATGTAACCCTCGTTCCCTGAGTAGGGAACGGAGACGTTACGTCGGATGACGACGATTGGGGTTTCGCCTAGAAGCCTATCACCTTCGAGTATATAAAACGAGCCAATGGCAATGAAATGCCATGGGTCTGCGGAATTTGCATAGCGTATCTCCGCCCACCGCAGGGGGTATATAAGGAAGTACGCTGGCAACATGCAGATATGTCTTCGCTGAGGAGTCGAAACTGGACCCAGGCGTTTTTCAGCGACACATCGGAAGTGGCAGGAAGACGTAACGAGTTACGTCGGATGACGACGATTGGGGTTCCAGTCTAATCACGCCACCTCGGCTGTCATCCAGTGCCCTGCGTAAGTCTGAGCTCCCTGTTGTGGGACTAGCACGAACGAAGGAGTCCAACCTAACACAGGAATACCAAGGTACACTGGGAAGCATATCTCAGGAGAAATATGCAATTATGCCCAACCATTAAGGGGGGGACTTGAGAGACACATATGATCCAGAGGGATGCATATGGAGTATCACTGAGGTGTCCAGCTGCAGGTGGAATATTTAAACCCCAGGGGTGGCAAGGTGGCTTGCCAAGGGAAAGACACACGCTCAAAAGAGACTTACAGTGGAATACACATGTGGGGGTCACCCAGAGGGGGGACCATGCACATGGAGGCACCTAGTCAAGCGCAAAAGCTGCGTTATGGCAGATTGGCATAACTCAGGCGTTGACGTAACCAGTGCTGGAGGAAACTCAGAGCTTATCAGACTCACCTGAAAAGATAATCGCACGTATCCCGTCCGTGGAGAGGAATGGCGAGCAAGCGAAGACACCTGAGCAGAATCTAGTACCGGCTGGTTGAAGCGAGTACATGAGAAGAAACTGGCTCTACTCGGAGATTATAGAATCTCGCGAATGAGTTTGGTGTCGCCCAGCCTGCAGCTCTACAAATGTCTGTTAGCGAGGCGCCATGCGCTAGAGCCCAAGAGGAAGCCACACTACGAGTGGAGTGGGCTTTCACACCAAGGGGGCATTGACGACCTTGCTGCTGGTATGCCAAAGCAATGGTATCCACTATCCAGTGAGATAACCTTTGCTTTGAGAGAGCCTTTCCCTTCAGCTTCCCACCATAACAGACAAAGAGCTGGTCTGAGGTCCTGAAACACCGCGTTCTGTCTACGTAAGCACGAAGGGCGCGTACTGGGCAGAGCAGTGCCAAGGCTGGGTCTGCCTCCTCCAAGGGCAGCGCTTGCAGGTTCACCACCTGGTCTTCATAGACAGGAACTTAAGCTCTACTGATTGCAAAGGCTCAAATGGAGCACTCTGCAGGGCAGTTAGAACCACTGAGAGGTCCCAAGAGGGTACGAGGGGAGGACGAGGAGGATACAGTCTTCTCGCTCCCCTCAGGAACCTGATGATCAGGTCGTGCTTTCCCAGAGACTTACCATCAACTGCGTCGTGATGTGCGGCAATGGCGGCAACATACACTTTCAGGGTGGAGGGAGACAGCCTTCGCTCCAACCCTTCTTGCAGGAAGGAAAGCACGACACTGATGGGGCATTTCGTGGGTTCTTGATGTTTAGAAGAACACCAGTTGACGAAGAGGTTCCACTTCAACGCGTAGGCATGTCTCGTGGACGATGCTCTAGCGGAAGTGATGGTAGCCACCACCGCTGGTGGTAGGGTACTCAAACCTGCCCCGTCCCGTCCAGGAGCCACACGTGGAGGTTCCAAAGATCGGGACGAGGGTGCCAAAGGGTGCCCCGTCCCTGAGAAAGGAGGTCCTTCCTCAGAGGGATTGGCCAGGGAGGTGCTGTCGCGAGGAGTACTAGTTCGGAGAACCAGGTCCGGTTGTGCCAATACGGGGCAACCAATATGACCTGCTCCTCGTCCTCCCTGATCTTGCGCAAGGTCTGCGCAAGAAGGCTTACTGGGGGAAACGCGTACTTGCGTAGGCCCCGCGGCCAGCTGTGCGCCAGTGCATCCGTGCCGAGCGTACCCTCGGTCAGGGAATAGTACAGGTCGCAGTGGGACGAGTCGCGGGAGGCAAACAGGTCTACCTGTGCGTCCCCGAACTGATCCCAAATCAGCTGGACCGACTGGGGATGGAGTCTCCATTCTCCAGCGAGAGGCCGAAGCCGAGACAGCTCGTCGGCCGCCTGGTTCAGGTCTCCCGGGATATAAATGGCTCGAAGCGACCTCAGATGCTTCTGACTCCATATGAGGAGGTGGCGGGCGAGTTGCGACATACGGCGGGAGCGTAGACCACCTTGACGGTTGATGTACGCTACTGTCGCGGTATTGTCTGATCGGACTAGTACGTGCTGACCCTTGAGCAACGCCCGGAAGCGGTGCAGGGCGAGACGTACAGCCAGCAACTCGAGGCAATTGACATGCCAAAGGCGCTGGGGTCCTGTCCAGGAGCCCGCGGCAGCATGTCCATTGCACATGGCGCCCCAGCCCGTGGTGGAGGCATCTGTTGATACAACAACATGCCGGGAAACTCGTTCTAGGGGCACTCCGGCCCGTAGAAACTTGAGGTTCGTCCACGGGGTGAAGGTCTGACGGCAGGCTGGAGTCAGTGGGACTTGGAGCGTGCCGTGTTGCCATGCCCACCTCGGGTCTCGATCGCGAAGCCAAAGCTGAAGCGGTCTCATATGAAGCAATCCCAGCGGCGTTACTGCGGCTGCGGATGCCATATGCCCCAGGAGCCTCTGAAATAATTTCAGTGGAACCGCACTCTTGCCCTCGAATTGGCGAAGACAAGTCAGCAGTGACTGCGCGCGCTCGCTCGTAAGCTGCGCGCACATGGCGACCGAGTCGATCTCCATACCGAGAAAAGAGATCCTCTGCACGGGGCAGAGTTTGCTCTTCTCCCAGTTGACCCGAAGGCCCAGACGAGCTAGGTGCCGGAGCACTAGGTCCCTGTGTTCGCAAACCTGGTCTCGAGAGTGAGCTAGGATCAGCCAGTCGTCGAGATAGTTCAGGATGCGAACCCCGTGTTCCCGGAGGGGAACAAGGGCTGCCTCGACGACCTTCGTAAAGACGCGAGGAGACAGGGCTAGCCCGAAAGGGAGAACCGCGTACTGGTATGCCTGCCCCTCGAAAGCAAACCGTAGAAACGGTCTGTGTCGAGGTAAAATGGAGACATGGAAGTAGGCGTCCTTCAGGTCGATCGCTGCAAACCAATCCTGCGGCCGCACACACTGGAGGATGTGTTTGGCCGTTAGCATCTTGAACGGCAGCCTGTGAAGGGAGCGGTTCAAGACACGCAGGTCGAGGATTGGCCGTAACCCACCGGACTTCTTGGGTACAATGAAGTAAGGGCTGTAGAAGCCGGACTTCATCTCGGCTGGAGGGACAATCTCGATCGCACCCTTCGCCAGTAGGGTGGCGACCTCCGCTCTCATGACAGGGGCATTGCCACCGACCATAGTGAAGCGGACTCCCCTGAAGCGGAGAGGAGATCGCGCGAACTGAATCGCGTAGCCGAGCCTGATGGTTCTCGCGACCCAGCGGGACAGTCTGGGAAGCTCTAGCCAGGCCTCCAGAAAGTGCACCAGCGGGGTCATACGAACCACAGACGTACCGTCGGTGGGGCAGCGAGGCGGAATGACCGGCACCGGCGAGGGTGGCATAGCGGCCCTGTGCGGGGGCACGGTCATTAACCGCGTCCTGCCAGAGGAGGCCAGGGGAGGGCGCGCGTCCCACGGGGGCGTGCTCTGGCAGGGGTCTGGCGACAGAGGGGGATGAGAGGAGCGTGGCCCGTGGGCGGCGCGTGCTGTCATCCCGCACCTCTGGGACAGAGGAGGGCGGCAGTGGTGGGACCCGAGGGGACTGCGGCCCTCTGCGGCCCTCGGGCTCTGTTGGCTCAGGATTGGGGAATTCAATTCTGTCTTTAACCACATTAGGGTACTGCTCGTCGTTGGACGAGCAGCGGGGAGTGGAGAACAAAAGATTCTCCCCCGGCCCTCCACCGGGGGAAGGAGTGGCCCTGCTACCAGCTCCTGAACAGAAAAGAGTGCCAATCCTGAGCGGCCCGTCTCAGGAGCGCCGCTTGGCCTGGCGTTTAGCGGGCCGCGGGGCTGGAGAGGGCTGTGGCGCCTTCCTGCGGCTTCCTCCACGACGCGGCCCAGATGAAGGCTGCTGCTGGGGCCGTGCGGGAGGGGCGGGAGCCGCGGGAGGGCGCCCTCGGCGGCGAGCAGGCTGAGGATTCTGTGCCGACGGCTGAGCAGCGGAGCGTCGGGGCAGAATGTGCTTGATCGCCTCAGTCTGCTTCTGGGCGGTCGAGAACTGTTGGGCGAAGTCCTCGACCGCACTGCCGAAAAGGCCGGCCTGGGATATGGGAGCGTCGAGCAGACGAGTCCGCTCGGGCTCACGCATATCGGCCAGGTTCAGCCAGAGATGTCGCTCCTGGACCACAGCTGTGGACATCACCAGACCCAGAGAGCGCGGTCACCTTCGTCGCTCGGAGAGCGAGGTCGGTGGCGGCGCGCAGCTCATCGAAGAGCCCTGGGTCTGTCCTACCCTCGTGCATGTCACGGAGCATCTTGGCCTGGTAGACCTGCAAGATGGCCATGGCATGCAAAGAGGCAGCTGCCTGTCCCGCCGCTCTGTAAGACTTCGCCACCATAGTAGACGAAAATCTACAGGCTTTGGATGGGTGCTTAGGATCACCACGCGATGAAGCGCCTGTCGGACACAGCTGCATCGCGACAGAACGTTCAACCGGGGGAATCCCAGTGTACCCACAAGCATCAGCCTTATCGAGGGGAGGAAAGGCGGAGAAAGCCGACGGACGATCACGGGAAGACATGGGAGCCTTCCAGGACCGCGTGACTTCCTCATGCACTTCCGGGAAGAATGGAATTGGGGTTGGGCGGCGACGAGTGTCCGCGGCCGCTCCCAAAAACCAATCATCCAGCCGCGAGCGCACTGGATCGGGTGGCGGGGACCACTCGAGCCCAATGGCCGTGGCTGCCCGGGAAAGCATGGCAGTCAGCTCGGGATCAGACTCGGGCAATGCTGGCGCGCCCGAGGGCGGCAACACAGCCGAATCCTCACTTCCCGAGGACTCACGCCCACCTTGTGATGCAGCGATCGACATTGCATCCTCCTCTGGAGCTCCAAACGAAACACGCGGGGCCTCCGTAGAGGGACCAGCGGTCTCAGTTTGAACACTCGCGGGTACCGATGCTGAAGAGGGGCGTGTGGACCGTGGACGTGTCGGCGGTATGTCCCACACAGTCACCCTCAGGTCACCCCGGCCACCAGCCAAAGTACTAGCTCTCGGGGAGTCAGTAGATTGGGGTGTGGGTAGGGGGACTCTCGCTCTGGTGAGCTCATTGAGTCTCGACCGCAGCATGGAGATGGTCATGTTCCCGCAGTGAGAACATGAGTCATCCACAAACGCTGCTCTAGCGTGATCAACACCCAAACACGCTAAGCAGAGATTGTGCCCATCAGAAAAGAATACATCGCGACCGCAACCAGAAGTGCACGGGCGAGGCATCTTTAAAAAGACGTGCCACGTGCAATGCTCTTTTTGTGAGAGGAAAAAACTCCGCGGATGCTGAAGCGAACAGGGAGAAATCACACTATCTGTCAGATCACTGACCAGATCAGCAGGGTAGTGTGCACTTGCTGAAATCGCCGTCACACCAACACCGGAGAGTTCGCTCGTCTCGAAGGGATGAGAAGAATAACTCA